>NW_017618593.1:610000-775000 GCF_001879475.1 Ipomoea nil | reverse complement strand
TCCAATTTCAATTCTACATTGGCTCCCATCTTGAATTGATTTCCATGTTTATGTCTTCTCATACTACAACCTCAATTGGCTCCAATTTCAATTCTACATTCGCTCCCATCTTGAATTGATTTCCATGTTTATGCTCCAATTTCAATTCTACATTGGCTCCCATCTTGAATTGATTTCCATGTGAAACATGCTCCCAATTTCAATTGATTTTGATTTCTCTGAAACTGGCTCCCAATTTCAATTGCTTCGAACTAGCTCCCAATTTCAATTTCTATGAAATCGGCTCCCAATTCCTTTGAATTGACTCCCAAGTGCAATTGCATCTCAATTGCCACCCAAGTAAAATTGCTTCCCAATTTCCAACTCCATTAGATTAATTTAATTTGACTTCTCAAATTTTACCTTGTAAAATTGTTGATGGTGAGTTTCAAACTTGAGCCATTTTGAATAATATATCAAGCATCATCCACTTCGTCCGTACAGTTTTTGATTAAATCTCCAATCACATTTGATGTACTTCTTTCTTTCCATAGATGCTTGATCTCCAAGTCAATTTCATGCATTCTTCCAATATTAATTTTCTTCACGAAAATTCTTCTGGGATATCTTCTTTGAGTAGTAGCGACGTGACTGTTGTATCACTCATCTTCTTCTTCAATTTGTCATTTTCTCCAGACAAATTCTTGATTTTCGGCTTTATATCTTCTTCTTCTATTTTCATCCATCTTCCTCTGTTTTTCTCTTTTCATAATTAAATAATTTCCCAATCACGGTCTAAGACTCTACTAGACCTATAAATAAAATTGGGGGATCTACAAATACAAATTTGGCATATCAAAACCATTACACTTTATTCCTAACAATTTCCCCCCTTTTGATAATGCCAAAACCTATACTCAGTCATTGGCTTTAAGTCTTTGAAAAATAATCTTTTTGCTCAATTTTATTTGACAAAGCCAAGATGAGTTTAACAAATGGTTTTTTTGTTAACAGGGTCCATGGTAGGCATGGTAGACTCGGTATGGTGTACCGGCAATACACTGGATAAATCCTCTGTGATTTGCAGTCTACTCTTAGTAGCAACTTCTACTGCTACTTCCGCTGGTATATCTCTTCTTCTTTCTTCTGACACTTATTTTTCATTGGCTCCCACAAGTTGTTCATTGCACTCCAGATTCACATTAATTGGTGTGGGGGTCAAATCAGATATCAATAAAGAAGCATCATGGACTTTACAGGTATGTCCATATGATTTTCAGTGCTTATGATTGGTACATCAATGAGTGCCGTCCCATCAGTTCTTTCATCAAAAACTTCATTATCCACAAGAGATGTGTTTCCTGGATAATGATGTGTGTCATATACTGACCTTTGTAGAGCTAACTGAAGTGAAATTTCATTCTGTCTCTCTTGTTCGGCTAAACGGTCTTGAGCCGTACTGCCTCCTTTTATTGGTGCTTTTCCTTTTTGTCTGGCTGCCTTCTCGTGTAGCTTCATGTGATACACTTGATTTAAATCCATGTTGAGTGCATCTAGCATCACGTTCGTTCCACACCATTCCAAGGAAAAATCTTCACTTCATATCAAATCTGGGGTGATTTTTGACATGAAAGAATGATATCTTTCAAGTTTCCATTCTCTCCAAGTTTGCACCATTATCAATTCTTTCAACAGCTCCGGATCATCTTGAATGAGTGCTGAGTCAGAAACTATAGGTCCTGCACTTCCTTCGGCTGCAGATTGACTCGAGAGCTTTCTTTGTAGATCATTCGAAATTTGCACATCAACTCCTGCAAATTCCATTCTTGTAGTATCATCAAATCCTTCGGCCAACACGTTTGGTTCGGCATATTTGATCGGAACAACTGCCATAGCCGTACTGATGGCTTCCTGATCTCTTCCTGATCGATTGCTTGATCCCATTTGATTACTTGAGGTTGAGATTGCTTTGCTGTTTCTCGATCTGGAACTCTGAGGTGTTTTTGAACTTGTAGAACTCCCACCTTCTTGTCCTCTTCTCTGGCTTGGCCTTTTTCCAAAATTAGGACTGAATTTTCTGAAGAGAGCTCTGTAAATTCCAATATTTTTGTGTTTTCTCATTGGAATTGTCTTCTTCCTTAGCAGTTCTCCAATGATGAGACCATATCCAACATTTTGATAGAATCGGTCTACTACAGCGGGTTTCTTCATTGGTTTGGCAGCATGAACAAAAATAACCATCTTCCTGTAGATAAATTTTGCCCATTTGAATTTTATTCCTTTCATGATTCCGTCCATCAGGCACACTGTTGACACGGTCAAATCTTCAGTACTTCCCAGTTTGTGTTCAAGAATCTTGTAAATCATGTCCACCAACATCTCATATTCAAACTTCAAAACATTCTTATGAGCGGATACATCGGAGAAAATTGGAGCCGTAGGACCACGAATCTCGTTCCAAAAATTTTGAACAACATAGCTGTGAGATTCTGGCATTATCTGAGATTCAGGAAAGTTGAAGCACTTGTGTATGTCATCTTCAGTGATCGAAACTTCTGATCCTCCAACTTTAGATTTTATCAAGTCCATTCCAACGACTGCATGTAGATAAAATTTAGCTACATCTTCTTCAAAGGTTCCAAAGTAATTGTAGGTGAAGAAATCAAACAGTCCGTAGTCTTTTAAAGCTTGAAGAATTTTCTCGGCCGTGTCCTTGTTGGTAGAACCTAGTCTGAAAAACTCAGGATTGAGAACCATCCCATTCGTCACTTGTTGCGAGAGGGCAGAAATGGGATCAATTTGCTTTCATCCAGATTGGGCCATGATGATCAGATCGATTGATCGAGGAGAGATAATTTGAGAGAGAGTTTTCTGATATTCTGAAGGTCTTGAAAGAGTTTTTGAGATATAGGAGAGGGGTTTATATGAGGAGGATGACTCGAAGGGGTTTTTCGGATTTAAGAGAGAGAGATGGAACTTCTCAATTGTACCTTTTGGTTGAGGTGTGTCGATTGGGTGAGTTTAGGGTAGATGAGTCATCTGATAGAGAGTGTTACGAGGAAAGAGAAAATGTCATCATGAGCAGACAAGAGCATTTAATGCTCACACCTCTTTAGAAATACCCAATGCACGTAAGGTGTAGAGGGTGGAGATTTGAAGAGACACTTAGGAAGGATTTGGGTTCTGATCTCCTTGAGATTTGTTTGTGAGGATCGATTAAGAGTGTAGATTTCTGACAGGCGAGATGGGGGTGTCGATTTGAGAGAGAGAGGGTAAATCTGTTTGGAAAGATTTGATTTAGAAGAGGATTATGGGGGGAGGTTCAGGTTGGGTGGAGATTTAGAAAGTGTAGGAGTTTATGGGTGGAGGTTTGATGCCCAATTAAACTCTAAATTTTCCTCCTTTATCTCTTGATTTCCTTCTCAAATTCGTGTACCACAAACATAAACACACTCAAACATCTCGTTAGTAGCAAAAATTACTCCACAAATAATTAATCACACATACCAATTATATTAAACTCATATACACGGCATTCCTAATTAAAATACATATAATTTGAAAATTAACACACATATTCCTAATTTATAACTAGAAACAACTTTATATAAAACATATTAATCAGATTCCAAAATATTTTAGAAACTAACAAAAATACTAATTTCTAGATTTCTAAAACATTTTATAGCAATTTATATCACATATACTGCATATATACGAAACACACATACAAATAACATATTAAATCACATTTTGCACATAGCACATATATATTATCAAACAAACATGGTAAATCATTTTTAGAGCAAATTGTTCATGCAAACAAGTTAGTTAATTTACAGAAACATGAACACATACTCAAAAACTGATTAACACATTAAAACATGCAATTTTATACAAATTATCAAATAAATCACGAATTGCATATTTTATCAAATTAATTTGCATGGCATATGATCTCACGTTAAATAATACATGCAAATACACAAATAAATTTCTAACACATATTGCAATTTTATCACATAAATATTTCGAATAAAAACATACATAGAAACACATAAAACAATTTATCCACGTAAAACAATTAATTTTGAGCACAAGTATCAATTTAAATAGAGAGATTAAGTCCAGTGATACTTAGCTCATTTCGATCATTCCCAACTCGTGCCTTAAGGTAGAAAATCTCGTTTCGCATAAAGGCTTCGTGAGAATATCAACAACTTGGTTTTCCGTAGGGATATATTCGATCTTCAGATTTTTCTTTTCAACGTGATCCCTTATAAAATGATGTCGAATGTCGATATGTTTGGTTCTTGAGTGAAGCACCGGATTGTGAGTGATAGCGATTGCACTAGTATTATCACAATAAATACTAACGTCATCACAATTAACTCCGTAATCCTTCAATTGTTGCTTCATCCACAAAATATGCGCACAACAACTTCCTGCAGCAATATATTTGGCCTCGGCGGTACTAGTTGCGATGGAATTTTGCTTTTTGCTGAACCAAGAAACACGCCTTCCCCCCAAGAACTGGCATGTCCTGTAAGTGCTTTTTCTGTCTATTTTGAAACCTGCAAAATCCGCATCTGAAAAACCTGTTAGAGTAAAATCTGTACCTTTTGGATACCACAATCCAACATTGATTGTGCCTTTTAGATATCGTATGATCTTCTTTGTTGCGGTGAGGTGGCTTTCTTTTGGATTTGCTTGGAATCTTGCACACACGCCCACAGCATAAGAAATGTTCGGCCTGCTTGCAGTAAGATATAGAAGTGAACCAATCATTCCTCTATATTTTGTTTGATCGACATCCTTTCCATCTTCATCTTTGTCTAGCCTTATTGATGTGCTCATTGGAATTTTGATCGATGATTTTCCATCAAGGCCAAACTTCTTTATCAAGTCGCGGGTGTACTTTGCTTGATTGATGAATACTCCTTCTTTCAGTTGTTTGACTTGTAAACCCAAGAAGTAATTCAATTCACCCATCATGCTCATTTCGAATTTATTCTGCATAAGCTTCGAAAATTTCTCACACAAAGAATTGTTAGTGCTTCCAAAAATAATATCATCAACATATATTTGCACTAATAAAATATGATCACCATCTTGAATTCTAAATAGAGTTTTGTCAACAAGGCCTTTGGTGAATCCACAGCTTATCAAGAACATTGACAAAGTATCATACCAAGCTCGAGGTGCTTGTTTCAACCCAAGTTTGTAGACTTTATCACCTTCGCCTTTTACCTCAAAACCTGGGGGTTGTTCGACATAAACTTCTTCTTCGAGTAGACCATTCAAGAATGCGCTCTTCACGTCCATTTGATAAACGGTGAAATCTTTGTGTGCGGCGTAGGCTAGGAAAATTCTGATTGCTTCAAGTCGAGCCACCGGTGCAAAAGTTTCATCAAAATCAATTCCTTCTTCTTGAGAGTATCCTTTTGCAACGAGCCTTGCTTTATTCCTAACAATCACGCCTTCTTCGTTTGCTTTGTTCCGGAAGACCCATTTGGTTCCTACAACATTGTGGTTCGGCAGTCTTGGAACAAGTTCCCAAACATCATTTCTTTTGAATTGATCGAGCTCCTCTTGCATAGCATTTATCCAATCCGGATCATTGAGAGCTTCGTCAATTTCTTTTGGTTCAATCTGAGATAGATAACACGTGAACAATGCTTCCATGGTAGATGATCTTGTTTTCACGCCTTCATGGATATTCCCAATAATTAATTCTGGAGGGTGATTTTTGAGCCATCTTAAATCTGGTTGAAATGGGTGCATGGTACTGGGTGGATCCATTTGTTGTGAATTTGCAGTGTTGGTTCGAATTTCATCAATTACATTGTCTTGAAATTGATTATCAACATCACATGCAATTTGATCATTAATTGGATCACCAACTTGTACTGCATCCTCATTCTCACGTGAGGCATCACTCCCAAAATTATTATTAAAAGAATTTCCAACTTCTTCTGGATGAGGGATGGGATTTTCTAGAGAATTAATTTCCAACTCATCCATTCCCTGCAAAACATCATCTTCACACGTATCATTAGTATCACAAAAATCAATATGACACTTGTTACCATTTTGAGCAATTCCTTCGTCCAGTGCATCATTCTTGATCTGTGATTTTTCATCAAATACCACGTGTATGGATTCTTCAACCACCATTGATCTTTTATTCAAAACTCTGAATGCCTTGCTGGTAGCTGAATATCCTAGAAAAATTCCTTCATCTGCACGCTCATCAAAAGCTTTTAGATGCAATTTATCATTAATATGAATAAAGCATTTGCATCCAAAAATATGAAAATAACCAATATTTGGTTTTC
Source organism: Ipomoea nil (assembly GCF_001879475.1). NCBI lineage: Eukaryota > Viridiplantae > Streptophyta > Magnoliopsida > Solanales > Convolvulaceae > Ipomoea > Ipomoea nil. The sequence goes on along the minus strand of NW_017618593.1, from coordinate 768,683 downwards.
TCCCTTTATATAGCTCATAAGGCGTCTTCTTGTGCTGCTTATGGATCATGCTTCGATTTTGCGTGTAACAAGCAGTGTTGATAGCTTTCGCCAATAGCGTTTCGGGAGACCGGCAGCACTAATCATCACTCGTGCGGCTTCATTGAGCGTCCAGTTTCTTCTTTCGGCAACACCGTTTTGTTGCGGTGTTCTTGCGGCAGATAATTGATGAGAAATTCCATGTGAATTGCAAAAATCTTGTATAACTCCATTCACGAACTCGGTTCCGCGATCCGTTCGTATTTTTGATATTTGCAATTCTTTCTCATTTTGTAGTTGCTTCAACAGCTTCGGTAGAATTTGCTCAACTTCATTTTTCTTCTTGAGAAACACGGTCCAAGTGTACCTGGAAAAATCATCAACAACAACGAGAGTATATTTCTTACCACTTACACTTATTGGATCAACCGGTCCAAATAAGTCCATATGTAGTAAGCTTAGCGGTCTTGACGTTGACTCGTGTGTCTTTGATTTGAAAGATGATTTGATTTGCTTTCCGCGTTGGCATGCATCACACACTTGGTCCTTCTTGAAGATAATATCTGGCAAGCCTTCTACTAGATTCTTCTTTGCAAGCTGATTGATAGTCTTGAAGTTTAAGAGGTTGAGCTTTCTGTGCCATTCCCAATTAGCTTCATTCGAATTTCTGGCAATTAAGCACACTGAATCTTTGCTTGTGCTCCAATCAACAATATACATGTTCTTTCGCCGTTTTCCAGATAAAACAATCTCATTTGTGAGCTCATTTTTTATTAGGCAATTATCTTTAGAAAATTCTACAAGATAGCCTTTATCACAAAATTGACTAGTGCTCAACAAATTAAATTTTAATCCTTCAACGAAAGAAACATCTTCAATCTTCAAACCATTTTTCTTGATCATGCCAACTCCTTTTGTAATTCCATAATTTTGATTTCCTCCGAATATAACTTTTGGTCCATCGATTTCTTTGAAATTAACTAGATATGATTTATTTCTAGTCATGTGGCGTGAGCAACCACTATCGATGTACCAAACATCCTGCAAAACAGATTAATTAATTTTAGGTACCCATACTTGCTTGGGTCCTTTACTGTTAGTGATTTTTGGTAACCAAACCCACCTTGATCTTATTGAATTAAGATGAGGCGATTTGTAACCATTAGAGACATGATAATCATAACTCACATTAGAAAATATTTTTTGGCGCCGGGTTTTGAAAATTATTTTTATATTTTGGCACCTGGGAAGAGAATGGTTGCTTTGGTCTATAAAAAGCATTACATCTATTACACAACCAATCATTTTGAGTGGGATGAAATCTCCCAACTTTATTTCTAGAAAAGCTTCCCTCTTTTCTATGAAATCTTTTTGCACTTGACTCTTTGGCATATCTTTGCTTCAAGAATTTTTGTTGCTTTGCCGTAGTATAAACTTGTTTCGGCCTTTCAACATTCAACTTTGCGTTTGATTGATAGCCAAGTCCTTGTCTCATCGTGCTATTCTGACTTTTAACAAATTTTACCACTTGAACTTTATTATTTAAAGTAGTACTAGAATTAGTCAGATTTTGAGGGGTTTGAGAACATGTGGAGTCATAACCAATTCCGGTTCTATCTCCTGATGGCTTTTGCATGCTCACCATTTTATCTATAATTTTAGACGAATTAGTGAACGTAGCAATAGTAGCTCTAAGATTATGTTCTCTAACCTCTCTTGCTTTACACTCTTCTTGAAGATGAATATTTTCATTCTTCAATTTACTCACTTCAAGTAAAGCATCTTGCAATTTTTTATTCATTTCTTCTTTTTCAAGAATTAGAATATTATTGCGCTCCTTGAGTTGAGGATGAGTGAGCATAATCTCTTGACATTCTTGCATTAGATTGTCAATAGATTCACGAGAAAAAGAAGAATTAACAGAATTGAAAGATTTAGATGTTACCTCTTCTTCCTCTGCGTCAAGAGCCATAAGACAAATCTTCACTTGTACTCAACTCAATTGACTTGCATATTAGCGCCGTATCATCATCCGAACATGAACTTTCATCGCTTGATGATGAATCCTCCGAATCATCATTTTCGTTTGGTTCGTTGCTAACGAGAGCTTTTCTTTTGTCGCGCTTGAACCTTTTGCTTTCGGATTTGTTCGGCGTAGATTCAACATTTTTGCCTTGATACTTGCTAACGATCGGATACGGACAATTTATTTTAAAATGTCCGGGTTTGCGGCAATTGTAGCACAAATCCTTATTTTCTTCAACTTTTTCTTCTTGTGTTATGCGAGAGATGAATTTTCCACGAGCAGAATTTTTGTTGTCTCCTTTTCGCATAAACCTTCTAAACTTTTTGACAAAAAGAGCAAATTGTTCGTCAGTCATAAAATCAACATTATTTTCTACTGACCTGGAGGTTGACGGTTGTTTGGCCATTAGAGCAGCATTTTGAGCTTCATGAACATCATCATCTTTGGCCTTCATTTCGAACTCATATGCTTTTAGATCACTAAATAATTTGTCTGTTGACAACATTCTTAGATCTCGGTGATCGCGCATAGCCGTAACCTTCATATCCCATGCAGATGGTAAGCCTCGTAGAGTTTTGAGATTAATTTCTTTTTGGCTAATATTTTTGCCAAGATCACTAATCTCTCCAAGAACTTTGATCATTCGAGCTTCCATGTCTGCAACACTTTCATTTGAGATCATTTTGAAATCTTCAAACTTCTTCATGGCGATTGTGAGCTTATTGTCTTTTTCTTGTTCATCTCCTTCGCCAATCTTGATGAGAGTTTCCCATATTTCTTTTGCAGTAGCACACTTTCGGATCTTCGGAAATATTGTATCATCTACGGCTTTGAATAGAATATCTTTGGCAATATTGTCAAGATTATTCCGCGTTCTATCGTCCGATGTCCATTCCGGTTTTGGCTTTTGTACGTACTGTGGAGCATCCGGAGATATAACAAACGCTGTATTGATTTTTAATATTTCTATAGGGCCAGTGGAAATAACTTCCCACATTTCATCGTGTAAAGCCGATAAGTGTACCTGCATACGAACTTTCCAATCATCAAATTTATCAAGAGAGAATAATAGATTTTGAGCTAAGTCTTTCTTCATCATCATCACGAGAGATATGAAAGATTAATCCAATTCACACACTTGTAGAATGGATCTGTCTAGCAGTCAGAAACGGTTGACCCAGTTACGCACGTGCTTAGATAGCAATTTGGCCTAAATAGACAGCCTGCTCTAATACCAATTGTTGGTCCCAAAAGAGGTAAGGTGAAAGTCTAGAGGGGGGGGGGGGGGTGAATAGACTTTTCAAACTTTTTCGCACAGCACAACAATTGCTAAGACAGAGATAAACCAAAACTCTTAACTAGATTGTTAGAGTATGGTGCACAGCGGAAATAAATAAACATAAAGTGTGTGTGAGATTGTGTGAGCAGTATATCTTCGTGAGAGCAAATATATAAAGAGCAGTATGTAAAGAAAGCAGTAAAGAACACAAGACAATTATAGTGGTTCGCGAGGTGGTGTAATCCTCCTACTCCACTTGCTCTTTTCTCCAAGAGCCAATTCACTATATCTACCACTCCTTGGTTCAAAGATACAATGAATTTCCGTGATCTAGAGCTTTGACTATATCCTCCGACACTGCTGCTTCGGATCTCACAGCTCCGTGTGACAATCCAGGATTTCACAGCTCCGTGCTACTTTCCTCCCTTCTCTTGTTTTGCTCCAAAACAAGTGTTGTCTTGCTTCCAACTTCTGAGACTCTGTAGATGATCTTCAATGATGCGCAAGTCTCTTTGATGAAGATAAACACTCTGGAATGATTTCTCTTGACAGCTCTGAGTGTTTTCTCTCTTTGAATATATCAAGTAAAGCACTTGATATTTTTGCTCTGCTTTGCTCTGTTTAAGAACTCTCAGAATATTTCTCTTTTGAAGCTCTCTGAGTTCTTTTTCTTTTCTCACTTCTCACTTGAAGATTTTTGGTATGCTCTGTACCAAATGAGATTTTTGCTCTATGCTCTTTCAAGCTTAATTGCTCTATTCGAGTTTCCTGCTCTCTTGTTCGTGAGTTCATTGTCTTAAAGTCTTCATATCTTCATCATTTTATAGCTGGTAACGAGAATCTGTCCGTTGGAAAGAGACGCTCTCATTTTTGAAATCTTGTATCTTTTGTCAGAGATCTTATCTTATCTTCTGCAAAAATGTCAGAAAGAGATAAGCTAGCCGTTGATGAAGTTTCATCTCCATGTAAATGAGCTCCCAAACTTCATCTGATACTCCTCTGGTTTTACGTTGAGTGGAAATATCTGGGTCTCAGTTTTGGTGTAGAATGGCTTCTCTGATCAACTCTGAAGTGGTCTTTGTATCTTTGGGATTTAAAAATATTCATCAATTTAATCCCATACTAGTTAAACTAGTATTTTTCCTTGTGAGAATATTTTCATTGTAAGTTCATCTTCATCTTCTTCATTCTCACGTCTGGGTGTTCTCAGACTTCAAACTAGCTTTGAACTTCCACCCAATTTGAATTTCTCCATTGTAATTGACACCCAATTTCAATTGGCTTGTAGTTGGCACCCAATTTGAATTTCTCCATTTTCTCCATTGTAATTGGCTGGCTTGTAGTTGGCACCCAATTCGAATTTCTCCATTTTCTCCATTGTAATTGGCTCCCAACTGCTCCTGATGCGCTTTCAATTGCTTCCCAATTTGAATTGTTGACTTTGACTTTGAAATTGGCTACCAGACTTCTCCTGGTATTGAATTTCATCTCAATTCAATTTGATCTCCATGTCTTCTTTGAATTCTTTGAATCGGTCCCCAACTTTGAAATTGCATCCCATACGGTCCCCAACTTTGAAATTGCATCCCATACTACAACCTCAATTGGCTCCCAATTTCAATTCTACATTGGCCCCAATTTCAATTTCTATGAAATCGGCTCCCAATTCCTTTGAATTGACTCCCAAGTGCAATTGCATCTCAATTGCCACCCAAGTGAAATTGCTTCCCAATTTCCATAATTGGCGCCCAAAGCTTAAACTAGCGCCCAACTCCATCAGATTAATTTAATTTGACTTCTCAAATTTTACCTTGTAAAATTGTTGATGGTGAGTTTCAAACTTAAGCCATTTCGGATAATATATCAAGCATCATCCACTTCGTCCGTACAGTTTTTGGTTAAATCTCCAATCACATTTGATGCACTTCTTTCTTTCCATAGATGCTTGATCTCCAAGTCAATTTCATGCATTCTTCCAATATTAATTTTCTTCACGAAAATTCTTCTGGGATATCTTCTTTGAGTAGTAGCGACGTGAATGTTGTATCACTCATCTTCTTCTTCAATTTGTCATTTTCTCCAGACAAATTCTTGATTTTCGGCTTTATATCTTCTTCTTCTATTTTCATCCATCTTCCTCTGTTTTTCTCTTTTCATAATTAAATAATTTCCCGATCACGGTCTAAGACTCTACTAGACCTAGAAATAAAATTGGGGGATCTACAAATACAAATTTGGCATATCAAAACCATTACACTTTATTCCTAACAATATATATATATATATATATATATATATATATATATATATATATATATATATATAATAGAAGTTTTAGGGGAATATATTTAGAATAGTAGTGATATACTCATTTATGTATAAATGCTTGTTTAGGGGATCCTTATCTTAGTGGTAAAGGGTTCTAAACAAGGTATTGGAAGCTTGTGGTCTATTATGCAACATGGACCAAAGTCTACAGGGATAGTTTTAAGATAGTTTAGGGACGCAATATATTTTTCCAAGGATAATTTCTAGATGACTACTTGGTTTAGGTTCCTCGGATCTCTACCTGTCTCACTCAGATTGACTTTCGGGTCAAAACTTAATATGTAATGTATCCGAGGTTTTAGATTTCTAGAAATAGAATTAGTCCCTGTAATTTCTATGTAACTTATAAACAAATTAATTAGGAAGATAATTCGACTTTTATGTTCAAGCATTAGATTGTAATTTACATGTTAAATGCAAAAGAAGTATCAAGGAAGACACACAAAGGCACAATGGATCAATAAAACGAGAAGTCAAGAAAACATACCGTACCAGTGGGCGCGAGGTGGGCGGTCGACCGCCTGTCAAGTCCCCACTGGAACGTGGCAGTGGGCACGTGGTGGGTGGCCGACCTCTTGCCAAGGCCGCACTGGAACGTGACTGTGAAGAAGGAATCAGTTCGGGAAAGCCCCGAGAATGCACAACTTCAAGTCCAAAGAATTCCATACTTATGTGAACAACAAAAGGGATTTGAATACTTGGAATATATCAAGGAATCACATTATTATGAAACTAATAAGGAACACAGGAGACTTCAACTAGATATTACAAGGATCACACACCCCATTCTTCCCCTTCCTAATTGAAGCTATGTTCCCCAAAATTTCCCTTCATGCAACTCATGTATGTACTTATCGAGCTATTAGTGAGTTAACTATCAAAGTAATTGGTCAATTATAATTAGGATAAGTGAGCTCTTATAAGCCGAATAAAATTACTAATTGCAAGTTCCAAAATACTCTATCAGATAACAAACATCCAAATAACGCATGTTTGATCAAATGGTTAAGCAATAATACGCAGTTCCTGACTTGGTCTATAAACAAATCAATTAGGAAGATATGTTTAAGCAAATAAACAAGTATGGTAATCGGTAAAAGCATACAAGGATGTCAGAACTTTTAGGGCAAGTATGTGGAATGAAGAACAAGTATGCGAGACCTGTCAAAAGTGATAAACTCACAATCTCACCGCGCGTCCTAAGTTTCCTGAATCCTATGTACCTAAATACCTAGAGTTCAAGCTTAATGTTCTAAAGTCTTGTCTTAAGAGTCTTATCATAGGGTCAAACTTAGGCTCTGCTACCATCTGTAACACCCCGAAATTTTTAAAAATTTTCAATCTTATAATATGAAGGCAATTCTGTTAATTAATGCCAAATAGAGCATTCTAAACACAAGAGTCTGGGTGTTATGCCACATCTGAGCTGGAGAACTCAGATGCACAGGCTATACTAATTAATTATCCTCAAACATTGTCATTACATCATCAAGGCACGCAGGCCGAAAGGAAAGACTAATCTATCTAAGCCGAGGTCCTCTAGCGCGCTCTGGTAGCTAATCATCTGTGCTTGAAAGCTAAATATATCTGTTCAAGCGAATGATGCTAGTAACCCACTCCAACGCGTTAAAATACAATATAGGATATATATATTTATATATATATATATATATATATATATATATATATATATATATATATATATATATATATATATATATATATATATATATATATATATATATATATATATATATATATATATATATATATATATATATGTATGTATAGATATAGGAAAAACCATTTCGAAGCAGGAAGATATATACTTAGGAGACTCCAGCTTTAAAACCAGGAATAGACTCGACAAATAGGAATAAGCATATTCAACAGTTATAATTGAGCATGTAAAGACATCATCATATATCCTAAGGTCACAGGTTACTTTCATATCCTTCATAACATCTTTCAATCAATATCTTTATCACATAAGCATACTTTGGTGGTGCCCATACATGAGGGTTAGCGCATATAGCGCTAACACGGCCCCGCAGCACCCTACCTCATACCGCAGCATGAAGGAATTGACCGCAGCCAATTGTATAGACCGTTGATGAATTCAACGGCGGACTACAGCCCTACACACCGCTGACGCGTTCAGTCGGTGGACTATAATCCTTTTTTGGGGACTGCGACCCTACACACCGCTTGGCGAGCTCAGTCGGTGGGTCGTAGTCGATCATAGCCGTACACACCGATGATGGCTCAGTCGGTGGACTATGACCTTCTTTATGGGGACTATGACTCTACACACCGCTGGCACACTCACTTGGTGGATCGCAGCCGACCATAGCCCTACACACCGCCTGACGAACTCAGTCGGTGGACTATGGCCTTCCTCGTGGCTTGTAGCCCTACACACCGCCTGACGCGTTCAATCGGTGGACCACAGCACACGAGGCCCATGAGGTGGACCGCAGCCATAGAAGTGTGTCACTGACCGTAGCCAGGATAATGAACCGCGACTCATGTATAACCAATTTGACCGCAACCAAGAGTCATGCACATATATCACGTAGCAAGCACATGCAACCCACATTAACACATAGGGAGGAGTAAAACGTATAAATAAAACTTATGCGTAGTCATCCACATACTAAGAATAGTCCTAAGGGGTTCATACATCTTCCTCCTAGGCCAACGGATTACCACTTCAACTAGCATGCAATAGACAAGACTCTTTTATCCTACGAACGGTACCCGAAACATCAAACTAGACTCAGGCACGACAAACGGAGTCCGTTGGGACACAACGAGTGTAACACCCCCATTTTCCAAAACCAAATTAATTTATTAAAAGGCATTTATTTGATTAAAATTCTCATTATTTAATTGCGGAAGCTAAACAAAACAAGGAAAAAGGGATGTTACCGCCACGTTTAGATAACAACCTATATCCAAATGCACAGGCTAAAAACAACACTACTAAAAACAACCCAGAACTAATACTAGTTCATTAAGTGTAATATTACAATTGTCTAGGAACAACTTCTAAATTAGCTAATATAAATAAATATTCAAGGCTCTAAACGTTGAATAGCTCTCATGCTCCAAATGTCATGCAAGATGTACCTACAAAATAACTAAAGAGGGGACAAATTCAGCATACAATAGCTGGTAAGATTTACTCCACCCTGTAAAACATTTTTCACATAACACATAACACCTTGGAGCACATAATTCCACATTAACCCCTTAATCATATTATACTTTCAACATTCCCTCATACCACTTCTTCACATTTGATTACCAATTACCAATTCAACCACAAAATAAATCTAATTTATAATTTCACATAGCATTTTAGAATGTACCATAACATAAATTAATTTAACATAAAATACCATAACTTCCACGTTTGACCACTTTTCTCAATATTAGGATTTAATCCTTTATTTACCACCAAGTCAATGAGGAGGAAAAATACAAGGCAAGATCCATAACCAAATGTGAGAGACCAACCCCACACTAGTTAAGTTCCATAATCAAATGTGAGAGACCAACCTCACAATAAAAATCCAGGTACAAATCCTCCTTGACCAAAGTTAATTAAATGTAAGTTCTATACCAAATAATTTGTTCTCTCCACCATAATCATATATATACACGAGAATATACTTATTATATAAATTATGTCCAGATTCATAAAAAGATTTACATACTTAATTATTACTCTCTATTTCTCTAACACAGTACTACATATTTATGCACAAAACATACATTCTTGAACCACTGTGTACATCTGTGTATATATCTATAAGCAACGATATATGAAAACACACCACGTATAGCATATTATTAAACCACATATGTAATTACGTACAAATCTAAGCATTTATATTAACAAACAACATGTGTAATTCATATACTTATATACATTTTGCACACGCTAATTGAATTCATGCAAACACATATACAGAGTCTTACTTAGCAAATATTCACATAAACACTTACGAAAAATCAGTTTTTGATTTGGGGTAAAAGAATTTTGAGTAGACATAAATTTTACCTAAATTCCGAAATCAACACAAAAATCCTTGAATCAAATCCTATAGTCGCTCCTCTGTAAACTCTCCTTCAAATTGATAAGAAGATATGTGAATTGACTATGACAATTGACCATGTTTTTTTTCACTGGTGAAGCCGATTGAGAAAAAAAAAGAAGAGAAGAGAGTAGGCTGATGAAGAGGGGAAAGGTTTTTGGAGTCGGCTAAGAAGGAATTAGGTTTTCTTTTATTGTTTTTCTTTTTTCCCCGGACGTGTGCGTGTAGTGAATATATATACCTAACATAGTAATAACAATATGCATACTAACTTAAGTGGGCTTGTGCCCTTAGAGATAAGTATATAATAATATTATAATTTAGGTTCATAGCAGTGTATATAATATATACGTAATGTATATATAGATTAGTTTACGAAGTTAGGAATTAATTATTATATATAGCTTAGAAATTAGAAATAAAGGAGGGCTATAAAATAATAATAGTAAACTATTCCCAAAAGATTTTTGGGTCAAACAAAAATGATATAATAATAACTTTGAAGGATAGTAATATCAATATAATATTATCAAAAATAATCGGGGAGTCACAACGAGGGTTGGGGAACATCAAACGGGGAAGCCAATGTCCGAAAGTGGGAAAAATCCAGCGGGTGGCCGGCGGGTGGAGGGCCACCCGCCGGCGACGAACCTCCGGGCAGCGGGTGCCTGGCGGGCAGTCGTCTGCCCACTGCCGGCGGTGTTAATTCGGGCATCGGGTAGGTGGCGGGTCTCCCTACCCCCCACTGACTCCTTTTTTGAAAACTTGGGTCCCGGGATCTTTTGTGGAACCCGAAACCATACTTAGACACTTTTAAAGGCAAACGACGACACCACGTAGTCAAATAACGAATCAAAACCAAGAATCACATTGAACACATCCTAACATGACTTCTAAACATAATCAACACCCGAACATGCGAATTCCCACCCAAATATACCAAGAATATCACAATATGAAATTCACGATTCAACCTAGGGCTCTAATCATATTTAAATCACAAAATCATACTTTATCTTTAAAATCAAGATTTATCAAGAACATCACACAATTATCAAGATTCTCCCATAATCATCAAGATTATCAAGATCAACACATAAAATCATCTCATCAATCGTCAAGATCATACCATCATCATCATAAACGATTTATCAAGACACAAGCATAGAGAAGAAGCCAAGGAAGAAGATTATAGCAAAGAAAATAGGTTTTTTTGAGACATGGGTTACCTCTTAACCTTAATTAATCCTTCCTTGGCTATTAAGGATCTTCCCTAAGATTTCCATCCGATTGACCTCCCTAGGCTTGGTGGTGGGGAATCCCTTGGGAATTCTAGTGTGGTGATATCTATTGTGGTGTGACTTCTAGGTGCCTCCCATGTTCTTATATATATATATATATATATATATATATATATATATATATATATATATATATATATCTCTGAATGGTATGGGTTTACTAATTCTATTCCTTATAGGACTAAGGGATTGGATTAGGGATAAGGGTCCATGGTCCATGGTGGACCATATTAATTAATTAAAGGGAATCCTAACCAAATTAAATCCTTTTTAATTATTATTAACGGGATTAATTAAATAATTAATTTGGGATTAAAGGTTGTAACACGGGGTGTTACAATTGCCTTCTACACCAACATCAGATGATTTAACTTCATCACAACCACCATTACCTTGTACACTAACAGAGTCCAAATTAAGTTCATCACAACCACCAACATCAGTTGAATTATCTTTATCGCAAACACCACCAACAGAGTCCAAATTGACAGCTGCACACCACAAGTTACCTAATAACACACCATGTTCCTCTCGGGAGATATTTATGGACATTGCGGTCCCAGTATATGTAACGCGGCGTATTCCCACGTTACGAGGTTGGAAACTTCCCACTGGGCTTGGATTCCTGGTTATGGGGTGTGCACACTAATAGTTCGATACCTGATTCCACAGAGTTTGAACTACGAGATTGGTTCCGTAGACGGTAGGAGATATTGGGTCGGAATTATGCCGTTCCCGATGGGGTGAGTCACACTTCTGTGAAACCCTAAGCCATCTAAGAGTATAAGAGAAAGAAAGAGAGTCAATAGAGACTCAAGAAAGAGAGTCAATAAAGACTCGAGAGAAAGAAAGTGAGTCAAGAGAGACTCGAGAAAGTAACAAAGAAACCTCCACTGAAAGTACTCTAATTTATAAATGAGTGTAGGAGTATATTATTGCACTAGATTGCATATGATTATGAGTATATTATTGCACTATATTGCATATGACTATGAGTATATTATTGCACTAGATTGCATATGATTATGAGTATATTATTGAACTGGACTGCATATGATTATGAGTATATTATTGCACTAGACTGCATATGATTATGAGTATCTTATTGCACTAGATTGCATATGATTATGAGTATGTATATTTGTGACACCCCAAAAATCCACATTCAATCCATGGATTAATTGAGTAATTAATCCTATTATATTTGAGGAATTAATTCCTAAAATCCTGATTTTTAATACTCAATGACTAGTATTTGACTAGTCAACCTTAAAGTTGTGTTGTACCTTGAGCTTTGAGGGGAGTTCCTTTGTTCCTTACACTTTCCAAAGGTTAGTAAGGGTATTCTTGACTATTCACCAAGAGTTAGTATTGTAACCTAACCAAGAAGACTTCTTCATTTCATTCCTTACAATTCCTAGAAATTAGCTCTACCTTCTCTCTAGAAAAGAAGTGTAGCTTATTCTCCAAGCCAAGTTGAGACCCTTGTCAAGATCCCAAGATTTGCTTCCAAGATTCAACCTTTCACCTATTTGGGCATCTAGGAGGGTAAGATCTAAGTCCATCTTGTGTTTTTGGTTCATCTTAGTTGTCTTTTCTTAAAAGTAGGATCTTTATGATCTTTTGGTTTGATCTTGAAGTGGGTTTGGATAGTAAGCCTTGTAAGGAGCTTGTTGAGGTGTAAAGTGAAGTCTTTTGGTCTACAAGAGGTAACCCATGCTCTACAAAACCTATTTTGCTTACCTATATGTGATTTCTTGGATTCTACTTGTGTTTTGCTATGAAATGTGAGGGTTTATGCATTTGTCTTGTGATATTGCATATCTAGAGCTTGTGTTTAGGGTTCCTTTGTGCCATTACTTGGCATTTTCCATGGTTCAAGTCATTTTGTTTTATTGGATGAGATTTGGCATGTTTTGGACTTGAATTTGTGTTTGGAGAAGAAAATCCCCGAAGGGATCCTTTTGCACAGGAGTATGGGGCGAAACGGCGAGGAAAGCCCTACCCGCTCCCCACCCACAGGTACATAGGCTTGTGGGTAGTGTACCCGCGGGCGGAACCACGGGTAGGGGCCTACCCGTGGGTCCACCCGCAGGGAACACAGTGGTGCTGTGATGGGATTTGTTCCCCGTGATTCGTTTGACTCGGTATTTGGTCTTTTGACTTCCCGATGTTCTTTTGTGGAACTATTTGAGTGTCTTCTTGATGTTTCGTATGTCTAGAACTATATGGTAGGATTCCATGTAGGCTTTGGTGTCTTGAATCGTGCTAAGTGTTCAACATTGTGTTTCGTTGAACCGTGGTGAGTCTTGTGTGTTCTTCAGAACTACGTTTGGTTTACCCGTTTGATAAGCATGCTAGTTCGATGTTTAAATGCTAGCGTGTGTGTTGTTTGTACCTTCCGTTTGGTTGATGATAACTTGTGTTATTCATCGTTGTTGTAGTTGGGCTGTGACCCATTCCTTGATTGAGTATGTTTCATACCTTCGTTGTGATCTGTTGATTGATTCTTGTTGAGGTGTGATGCGTATGTGGCTTTACCTGGATTACACGATTAGTGGTTTGGGACACTAGTCACCAAGGTATTGCAGCGGTCCTCGTGGTGCTCGTGACGTGATTATGGAGTTGTGGCCTTTGTGTAAGGTTCACGTTTTATGGGAGATAACATGTGTTATCCGGGCATGTGTGCCATGTGTGTACGGTACCTTGTGTACTATGAATCGGTGGTCTCGTTGGTGGTCGTTGGTGGGGGACGACGGTCCCCGGGGAATAAGGTTGGACTTGGTTGTACAGGGGTCCTGGAGGTAATGGTTGGAAGAAGATATAAGCTTGGGGGTAGCCATAAGGTTGGTACAGGGCATAAGGAAGGCATATCAACTCGTGATGGGTGATGTCACGAGGGCTTGTGTAGCCATTGTTGTGAGTTCTCTTTCTTGTGACATGTGTAGTCACAAGGGCATGTGTTGTCATCGGACTTGCCTTTATCCTTTGTGTTGTGGTTAACCTTTGTGGTTTGGGATGTGTTCCCGTGTTATCTTTGAGAGTGATGAGTCTTGAGTTGGTGTTTACTCTTGGTTTTACACTTATATATATGTATTCCGTTTCGAAAATGGTTTTACGATTTATATCTTACTTTTGTATGTTATTTCACATGTATTAGTGGGTTACCAGCATTATTCGCTGACCGGGCGTCGTCCCATGTTTATCTTTGTGATCTTTCAGGTGATGTTTAGACGAGCGCGATGTCTAGTGCCTGGTAGTTTAGTGCCTTTCCCTTGTTTTGGCCTGTGAGCCGCTGTAGTGATAGACTTATGGTTTTGGGATAGTTGTGTACACAATGCAGATTTGACCGCGGTAGCGTTTATCATTGTTGGTAAACGTGGCATAACACCCCTGTTTGGATTTGCTTTTATCCAGTTACCTTTTTATTTTTTTTTCGCTGTGCTAGTGTTTTGTTGTGTTATCTGCATGTGTAGGCTGTTATTATAGCTTGTTTTAGGGGGGTGTTACAGTTGGTATCAGAGCCAGGTTTGAGCTTAGGAAGAGTTGAGTCTAGACTTTCTAAGTGGCTAAGTGTGGTTTGAGACCTCTAAGCGACCTTAAGAATCTAAGTATTAGGCTTAGGACTCTAGGTTGCGCGGTGAGCTGTGTGTTGTTTTCTGTTCTTTGCTTGTTTGCTATCTTTTGGTAACCTCGTTGTTGTAGCAGAAGGCTGCGATGCCTCTTCGCCAGCGAACCGCAACGTTTGAAGACGTGAGTGAAGTGGTTAAGAAACCTCGGTTGGCCGAATCTAATAATGCTTCTGGGGTGATTGAGCGGTGGATCCGGAGTGGCACGTCCACAAGAGTAAGTCCTAGTGCAGCTGCCTTGCCGGCATTCCGAGATGTAAGAGGGCATGGGAGGATAGAGGTTCATCATCCGGCGGAAGGGTCATTCCAAAAGAGGGTGCTTACCTTAAGTGAAGTTCGAACAAGTGACAGTGACGTAGTAGTGAGAACCTTCCTTGTGCAATCCGTTCTGGCAACAGTCTTGTTCGATTCAGGATCGTCTAACTCGTTCGTATCACCCGGACTCGTGAAGAAGTTGGGCTTATCTGGGGGCACGGGAGTGAAGTTTAACGTGAAGGTAGCATCGGGAGAAGTTAGGACGTGTGACCGTCTCTTCGAGGGCATCAAGATCAACATCAAGGGAGAAGAGTTCCCTAGCGATCTAATCCAGTACGAGTTGGACGGGATGGATGTGGTCTTAGGTATGGACTGGTTGGGGCGGTTTAGAGCCCAAATCATGTGCAAATATCAGAAGGTGGTGCTACGAGGACCCAGTGGGAAAAGGGTATCATATCGGGGAAAGATGGAAGAACCCGAGATTAAGCTAGTGTCTATGACAAAGATGAAGAGGAATATGGATAAAGGCAATGAGTTATACTTGTGTTCGGTCGAGAACTTGAAGGCAAAAGGAGAGGTAGCTCAATCTATACCCGTAGTCCCTGAATTCCTTGATGTATTTCCCGAGGAAATACCGGGTATGCTTCCTACTAGGGAAGTGGAGTTCTCAGTGGATCTTATGCCAGGCATGACACCCATTTCTAAGGCCCCATATCGTTTAGCTACGCCCGAAATGCAAGAGTTGAAGACCCAATTACAAGAACTCCTTGACAAACATTATATCCGGCCAAGTACATCGCCATGGGGAGCTCTGGTTTTTTTTGTAAAGAAGAAGGACGGAAGTATGAGGTTGTGTATCAACTACCGGGAGCTGAACCAAGTCACCATCAAGAACAAATACCCTCTCCCAAGAATTGATGACTTGTTTGACTAACTCCGCGGCGCAGGAGTGTTTTCCAAAGTTGACTTGAGGTCGGGGTACCATCAGATAAAGGTTGCAGACAAGGACATTCCTAAGACCGCGTTTCGGACTCGGTACGGTCACTACGAGTTTACAGTTATGCCGTTTGGGTTGACTAATGCCCCTGCAATTTTTATCGACTTGATGAACAGGGTGTTCAAACCCCACCTCGATGATTTTGTGATCGTGTTCATCGACGATATATTGGTCTATTCGAAAGATAAGAGGGAGCATGTTGGACATCTTCGGACGGTACTTCAGATCTTGAGGGAGAAGAAGTTATACGCCAAGTTCTCTAAGTGTGAGTTTTGGAAAGACAGTGTGACGTTTCTAGGCCACGTGATTGATAGTAGGGGGATTTCTGTGGATCCGGACAAGATACGGGCAGTGAGAGATTGGACTGTACCTTCATCGGTGGTGGAAGTAAGAAGTTTTCTTGGTTTAGCGGGTTATTATCGAAGGTTTGTTTTGGATTTCGCCAAGGTGGCTCAACCATTGACTAAGTTACTAAGGAAAGAAGTGCCTTTCATTTGGGATCAAGCTTGTGAGTTAGCATTTCGAGATTTGAAGGAGAGGCTCACGACTGCACCAGTTTTAATATTGCCATCGGGAACGGAAGTGTTTGAGGTATACAGTGATGCGTCCAAGAAAGGACTAGGTTGTGTGTTGATGCAAAATGGGAGAGTGATTTCTTACGCCTCGCGCCAGCTTAAAGTTCACAAAGAGAATTACCCTACACACGATTTGGAATTGGTCGTCGTAGTGTTTGCTTTGAAGATTTGGAGACATTACCTATATGGGGTGCGTTGCAAGATCTTCACTGATCACAAGAGTCTCAAAAATATCTTCACCCAAAAGGATCTCAACATGCGACAACGAAGGTGGTTGGCGCTCATCAAGGACTACGAGTTAGATATTCAGTATCACGAAGGAAAAGCTAACGTAGTGGCGGACGCCTTAAGTCGGAAATCGAAGCATACCGCCAGTTCTATTTGGGTAGTGGCAGATGAACTTTGTAAGGACCTCCAACGGATGAACTTGGAATTTGTGGAACAGGGAGATGTTGAGGCAGAAGTTTGTTGCTATAACTTAAGGATTGTACCTATATTTCTGGGAGAAATGAAGGAAGTGAAACAAAAGGATGCATATTTGACGAAGGTAAGGGATGACCTAGCTAAAGGGAACGGGGGACCGTTTGAGTTATCTACGGATGGGGTGTTGAGGTACAATGGCCGTTTATGCATACCCGCGTCATGTGATCAGTGGAAGTGACAGATTTTGGAAGAGGGTCATAATACACCCTATTTGGTCCACCCCGGAGGAGACAAGTTATACAAAGATGTGAAGGGCTTCTTCTGGTGGCCTAATATGAAGAAGGAAGTTGCAGAGTTTGTTGGGAAATGCCTTAACTGCCAGAAGGTAAAAGCAGAACGTTTTAAGGTAAAGGGGTTGGTATAGCCATTAGAAGTTCCACATGGAAAGTGGGATTCTATATCTATGGATTTCGTGGGAGGACTACCGACAACCCGTTCGGGTAAGGACAAAATCTGGGTGATAGTTGATCGTTTGACTAAGACTGCCCGCCTTATCGCAATAAAGGAGACCTGGACAATGACACAGTTGGCTCAAGCTTATGTCAACCAAGTGGTAAAGTATCATGGAGTTCCGAGGGATATTGTCTCCGATAGGGATCCAAGGTTCTTGTCTCAATTTTGGAAATCCTTGCAAGCAGCTCTTGGAACCAAACTAAGTATTAGTACTGCTTTCCACCCAGCCACCGATGGGCAAACAGAAAGGACTATACAGACTATCAAAGATATGTTAAGAGCTTGTATGCTAGATTTTCAAGGGTCTTGGGAGGACCATTTGGATTTGATCGAGTTTTCTTACAACAACAGTTATCATTCGAGCATTCGCATGGCACCCTATGAAGCTCTCTATGGACAGAAGTGTCGCAGCCCACTATCTTGGGAGGATCTTGTCAATTCGATAGTGTTGGGACCTCAATACTTGCTTGACACATCCGAGAAAGTTAAACAGATTCAGGAAATGATGAAAGTGGCTCAAAATCGTCAAAAGTCTTATGCTAATTTGGCTAGAAGACAAGTGGAGTTCTCGGTTGGGGATAAAGTTTGGTTGAAAGTATCTCCTATCCGGGGAGTAATGCGGTTTGGAAGGAAAGAGAAGTTGAGCCCTAGGTTTATAGGCCCGTATGAAATCCTGGAGAGGGTTGGAAGTTTGGCTTACTGTTTGGCGTTGCCTATGGAGTTGGAAAGGGTGCATAACGTCTTCCATGTATCGCAGCTCAAGAGATATGTTCACGACCCGGCTCATGTTTTTCCACCAGAAGTAATACCGATAGATGAAGATTTGTCTTACGAAGAAAGGCCGCTCAGAATTTTGGACTTCAAGACTCGGGGGCACACGTAGGAAATCCGTTAAGATGGTGAAGGTTTGGTGGACACATCATGGGGTTGAGGAAGCTACTTGGGAGCTGGAGTCATCTATGCGGGAGCGGTACCCTGAGTTGTTTGTAGAAGGTACCTCGTTTTCCTCGTTTGTTGTTTGCTTTGTGTGCTTGTCTTTGTGGGATGCTTGTGGTTTAGCTAGCTTAGTAAGTTGGTGTTTGGAGTTAGCTGTCTAGTTCTTGGTTGTTGTCTAGAAGTCGGTGGTTGTGTTGAGGCTAGAGTTTTTGATGCTCAATCTATCCGTTTGTTAAACTCTTGCCGATCCTTGAATTTAAAATGCCTTCCTTCTTGCTTTGGAATACTTCTTTGCTTTGGAATCCTTGCGAGTTCTTTTGGAGTCTTTGACCAAAAGAGTTTATTCTTGAACCTCTTGTCATAATGTTGTCTCCTTTCACCGTTTGCAATTAATTCGTCGTACCCAAGCTTCGGGGACGAAGCTTCTTTGAAGGGGGAGAGGATGTGACACCCCAAAAATCCACATTTAATCCATGGATTAATTGAGTAATTAATCCTATTTTATTTGAGGAATTAATTCCTAAAATCCTGATTTTTAATACTCAAGGACTAGTATTTGACTAGTCAACCTTAAAGTTGTGTTGTACCTTGAGCTTTGAGGGGAGTTCCCTTGTTCCTTACACTTTCCAGAGGTTAGTAAGGGTATTCTTGACTATTCACCAAGAGTTAGTATTGTAACCTAACCTAGAAGACTTCTTCATTTCATTCCTTACAATTCCTAGAAATTAGATCTACCTTCTCTCTAGAAAAAAAGTGTAGCTTATTCCCCAAGCCAAGTTGAGACCCTTGTCAAGATCCCAAGATTTGCTTTTAGGATTCAACCTTTCACCTATTTGGGCATCTAGGAGGGTAAGATCTAAGTCCATCTTGTGTTTTTTGTTCCATCTTAGTTTTCTTAAAAGTGGGATCTAAGTGTTTTGGTCTACAAGAGGTAACCCATGCTCTACAAAACCTATTTTTCTAACCTATATGTGATTTCTTGGATTCTGCTTGTGTTTTGCTATGAAATGTGAGGGTTTATGCATTTGTCTTGTGATATTGCATATCAAGAGCTTGTGTTTAGGGTTCCTTTGTGCCATTGCTTGGCATTTTCCATGGTTCAAGTCATTTTGTTGTATTGGGTGAGATTTGACATGTTTTGGACTTGAATTTGTGTTTGGAGAAGAAAATCCCCGAAGGGATCTTTTTGCACAGGAGTATGTACCCGCGGGCGGAACGGCGGGGAGAGCCCTATCCGCCGCCCACCCGCAGGTATAAAGGCTTGTGGGTAGTGTACCCGCGGGCGGAACCACGGGTAGGGGCCTACCCATGGGTCAACCCGCGGGGAACACAGTGGTGTTGTGATGGGATTTGTTCCCCGTGATTCGTTTGACTCGGTATTTGGTCTTTTGACTTCCCGATGTTCTTTTGTGGAACTATTGGAGTGTCTTCTTGATGTTTCATATGTCTAGAACTATATGGTAGGATTCCATGTAGGCTTTGGTGTCTTGAATCGTGCTAAGTGTTCAACATTGTGTTTCGTTGAACCGTGGTGAGTCTTGTGTGTTCTTCGGAACTACGTTTGGTTTACCCGTTTGATAAGCATGCTAGTTCGATGTTTAAATGCTAGCACGTGTGTTGTTTGTACCTTCCGTTTGGTTGATGATAACTTGTGTTATTCATCGTTGTTGTAGTTGGGCTGTGACCCATTCCTTGATTGAGTATGTTTCATACCTTCGTTGTGATCCGTTGATTGATTCTTGTTGAGGTGTGATGCGTGTGTGGCTTTACCTGGATTGCACGATTAGTGGTATGGGACACTAGTCACCAAGGTATTGCAGCGGTCCTTGTGGTGGCCGTGACATGATTATGGAGTTGTGGCCTTTGTGTAAGGTTCACGTTTTATGGGAGATAACATGTGTTATCCGTGCATGTGTGCCATGTGTGTACGGTACCTTGTGTACTATGAATCGGTGGTCTCGTTGGTGGTCGTTGGTGGGGGACGACGGTCCCGGGGGAATAAGGTTGGACTTGGTTGTACAGCGGTCCTAGAGGTAATGGTTGGAAGAAGATATAAGGTTGGGGGTAGCCATAAGGTTGGAACAGGGCATAAGGAAGGCATATCAACTCGTGATGGGTGATGTCACGAGGGCTTGTGTAGCCGTTGTTGTGAGTTCTCTTTCTTGTGACGTGTGTAGTCACAAGGGAATGTGTTGCCATCGGTCTTGTCTTTATCCTTTGTGCTGTGGTTAACCTTTGTGGTTTGGGATGTGTTCCCGTGTTATCTTTGAGAGTGATGAGTCTTGAGTTGGTGTTTACTCTTGGTTTTACACTTATATATATGTATTCCGTTTCGAAAATGGTTTTACAATTTATATCTTACTTTTGTATGTTATTTCACATGTATTAGTGGGTTACCAGCATTATTCGCTGACCGGGCGTCGTCCCATGTTTATCTTTGTGATCTTTCAGGTGATGTTTAGACGAGCGCGATGTCTAGTGCCTGGTAGTTTAGTGCCTTTCCCTTGTTTTTAGCCTGTGAGCCGCTGTAGTGATAGACTTATGGTTTTGGGATAGTTGTGTACACAATGCATATTTGACCGCGGTAGCGTTTATCATTGTTGGTAAACGTGGCATAACACCCCTGTTTGGATTTGCTTTTATCCAGTTACCTTTTTATTTTATTTTTTCCTCTGTGCTAGTGTTTTGTTGTGTTATTTGCATGTGTTAAGGCTGTTATTATAGCTTGTTTTAGGGGGGTGTTACAATATTATTGCACTAGTTTGCATATGATTATGAGTATATTATTGCACTAAATTGCACATGAGTATGGCTATATTGTTGCACGAGATTGCATACGAGTATGAATATATTGTTGCACTAGATTGCATAAGAGTATGATTATATTATTGCACGAGATTGCATACGAGTATGAATATATTGTGGCACTAGATTGCATAAGACGTATGATCATAATGTTATACATGATTGTATGCGATTAGAGCATCATAAAAGATTGTTTAATGAGAAGTTTAACTTGAGATATTCCTTGAGCATGATTATTGAGTTGTAATAGAAGTTCCACTTATCAAGTGTTGTGATAAGAATTTGAAAGCAGGTAAACACCTGTTGTATGGTCTTTTAGCATGAACCTATCTATAAGCATGAATTGCTTGATAAGCTATTTGAGAAGCCTATATGCTGATGTATCTACGTGATCAGTCTTATACATATATGAGCATGCCAGCTGATATTATAGGGTGCAAGCATTTAGAAATAATGTGATGTATCTTAAGATGATTTGAGATTAGCTTATTGCTATAAAGATATCAAATGTTTTCAAAGTATATGCTAGAATGCTTTACAGGGTTGAGTGTGGTTATACTTAGCTTCGTGCTAACGGGTGTTTTTCCTGTTGTCTATGTGTTGCTTGCAAAACCCCTTTCAGGTGGGCCCAACAGTGAGAAGAGATCGAGTTAGATTAGTATCTTAGTTTGAGATGTCTAAACTCTTGTATTAATTATGATCATGTTATGGATTTAGACTTATGACTTTATGTTTGAGGATTGATGTAGACTGTGTTGGGGTGACATTTTTACCCCTTACGTTTCCAGTATTTATTTTTAGTACCCAGACTTAATCTTATTTGTAGTTTTACTCCTTTTAGCCTGTGCAATCACCAAAGAGTGGTGGTTCTGGCGGTAACACTCCCACTACTTATCTTCTAGTTTTCTGCTACTTAGTTTATGTTAATGACTGTTTAGAGATGTAATTAAGAGTTTGAAAAGTGGGGTGTTACACGACAAGACTCCAGTACGTCGTTGAATCATCAAAAAGTTGAGGTTTAACGAAGCTGGTAGTTGCAGTAGTCGACATCGGTGTCGAGAGTGGCATGCATGTTTCTATACCAACTTTGCGTAGTAGTTCCATCACGTAGAGCTTTTGAGGCAGCATAACTGCACCATTGGCATAAGAAGCTTCAACCCCCTGAAAGAACCAGAGTATGCCCAAATCTTGAATTTTAAAAGTCGTGGACAGTTGCGCGAGCACGCTTTCCAGTTTTTTCGGATTGTTTCCTAGTAACAGAATGTCGTCGACATAGACTAGAATGTATGTGCGATCCTGCCCAGAGTAAAATATAAACAACGATACATCCATTTTCGAGGGACGGAACCTAATTTGTACAAGAAAGTCATGTAGCCTCTTAAACCACGCTCTAGGGGCCTGCTTGAGGCCATATAAGGAGCGTTGTAACTTACCCACATGAGTCAGGAAATTGGAGTTCATGTAGCTAAGGGGCTGGTGCCTGTAAATGTCTTTGTCGATGTTGCCAGTCAGGAAGGCATTGTGTACATTGAGTTGGCGCATAGTCTAATTGTTAGATACAGCAAAAAGCTAATAGTAGCCGTATCGTAGTTGGTTTTACAACAGGACTGTACATTTCATGAAAATCCTCACCTGGTATTTGGTTAAGTCCTTTGGCGACCAAACGAGCCTTAAAACGCTCAATAGTGCCATCTAATTTCCGCTTAATGCGAAACACCCATTTACAGCGTATGACGTTCATGTCATCCTGGGCGAGTACCAGCTATTATTCTGTAAAAGAGCGTTAAACTCGGTGTCCATTGCATTTCGCCAATTTGGGCATTTGATGGCTTGTGAGTGACACGTCGGTTCATCATCGTCTACTGAGGCAACCATAACAGTTGGTGTCCGTCGCTGAGTGTTAGTTTTTTGCCTCATTTGCATGGTGTGCATGCGAATGTTTGGGCGGACAGCTCGTCGTCACCTAGTCGTCGTAGTAGACGTTGTAGACGAGTTATAAGACGAGGTGGCTACGTCCGGTGTCGGGGAAGAGCTTGGTACTGTAATGGGCAATTGCACCTGTGGACCGAGTCGAACACCGCTGGGCGCCGGTTGCTGAACTGGGGCACTCGCCCACGGAGTAACGCCGGGAACACTGCTGGTGGTAGGGTTGGCAGTAGAGGTAGCATTTCCACTCTGGTAAGGGTATACATCTTCATTGAAACAGACGTGCTTAGCAATGTAGACACGGCCCGTACTCCTGTCCAAACACAACCAATCAAAGATTCTGGATAGCCCAGAAAGACCCAAGAAGTGGAGCAGTAGTCCATTTTCTGTCGATTGTATGGGCGCATACACGGGAAACATTCGCACCCAAACAAACGCAATAGATTATAATTGGGAGTTTTACAAAACAGACAATAATACGGACTGACACTATTTGAAATAGTAGAAGGCAGTCTATTAATTAAATGAACTACAGACTCGAAGGCATATGACCAATACTTTTTTGGAACATGGCTTTGAGCAAGTAAAGACAAGCCGGTTTCAACGAAATTATGGTGTTTACGTTCCACACGGTCATTCTGTTCGTGGGTGTGTGGTGACGACTGTCGGTGTATAATACTGGCTGAGATGAAGACCGAGTGGAGCTTACGATATTCACCTCCCATGTCAGACTGTATACATTTTATGGACTTTAAGAAATATTTTTCTACCGTGGTACGAAACAGATGAAATATAGAATATATATCTGTTTATAATTTCATTGGGTAATACCACACTTAGCGAGAAAAGTCATCTAAAAAAAGAGCAAAATAGCGATGACCATCTACTGACGGGACTGGTGACGGACCCCAAATATCCGTAAAAACTAACCCAAGTACATAATTGCTAGACTGTTCAACATGAGGGAGAGGGAAGCGTGCAGATTTACCCATCTGGCACGCTGTACATAAATTATTGAAGGAATTAAAAGAACCTTCAATTGACAACGGGAAAGGACATGACGGAGTAAGCGAGTGTGCAGGTGCCTAATGCGATTGTGCCATACTCGCGGAGACGCTTTAGTTGAGACGAACGCAACTGGAAACGACGTATTGAGTTAGTACATCACTCCGTGACTGGGGCCTTTAAGCAGGACCTGTTGGCTGATAGGGTCCTTCACAACAAAATAGTTAGGATGGAACTCAAAATAAACATTATTTTCGCGAGTGAATGTTTGAACAGATATTAAGGAGGCACGTAACTTAGGGATATGTAGGATATTGTTTTAGGACAGTGACCGAGACTGAGAGTGTAAGTTCAGAGAACCAGTGTGAAGTATTGACAATCCTGTACCATCCCCTACGCGTAGGGTCTCTTCTCCGGTATAAGGTTTGACATTATTCAAGTTGGCGGCATTTAGTGTAGCGTGAGCCGTCCCTCTATTATTGGGTAACCACTAATTTGAGAATGGTGTTGTATTAAAGTCATCTTGCTGGTAGAGGTGCGAGGCCATGTGTGCCTGGTGCTGTGGTGTCGGCCGAGGTCCAGGCGGCGAGGGTGTAAACCGGTTAACGGTGGAGTCGACGACGCGCTGATAGCACGTCAGCATTGTGTGGCCAGGTATATCACATATTTGACACCGGATTCCACCACGGTTGCGGCCTCATCCCTTTGGCCAAAATTGTTGCGTCCTCGACCACGGTTTTGATGCGAAGAAGGGGTCGGATGCTGCACCACCATAGCCGACGGCGACTGAGGAAGGACTGGAACGGATTCTTCTGGAAATGAATAATGGTGATTCGCCAGCAGGTCCGCCACCTCGGGAATGGTTAGTGGCGTGCCTTTGGTGGTCAGGGAGGCTACCAAACTCTAGTATTCTTGTCGAAGCCCCTTGAACACATGCAGATTTTGTTCGTCGAGGCCGATTGGTAGCCCGGCCTGAGCGAGTTGTTCCACCATCACCTGCGCTCTCCCGAGATACTCAACCGACGTCGACTCCCCTTGACGAAGACCTTGGATTTGTGTGAGCAAACTCAGTGATCTAGCATGCGAGGAAGAACCAAGGGCAGATTCGATCGCCACCCATGCTGACTGTGAAGTCGAATGGCCTATGGAGAGATATAACACATCTTTAGCCATGGAAGAGATAAGCATGCTCAGGATTGACTGGTCCTGTTGCACCCATACCACATGAAAAGGATTGGCAGCCGGGGCTGTCATCGACGAGGAGGATGTAATCACCGCCGGCGGACACATATTCGTACCATCGACGAAACCGTGTAGGTTCTGCCCACGCAAAAAGGGCATGAGCTGGGCTTTCCAGAATAGGTAATTCGACGAGGAAAGCTATAGAGATACGTAGTGGTGTGTTTGGTTAAGCATGTTCGACGAACGGGACTCCGATACGGTGGATACGGCGGTTGAGCCGCCGGATGAGCCATCGTTGGCAGCAGGGACAACAGGTGGATTGTTATTGTCAGCCATGAGAATCGAATGGCTATCTGATACCAAATGAACAAATATAAACAAACCAACTGAGATAAAGTCTAACAAAATAGTATAACTCTAACTACTCAATAATAATAGTTACAATTAAATTTTTTTATCCTTTTTTCTCCTATTTATAAATTACATAAATCATATTGCATATTGATTTTTTAAGATAATTGCAGACAAACGAGTCAAATATTATTCAATTAATTGAGTGATACTTTTGTACTAATCTTATAATCAAATAAAATATTCATTTACAAATATTAGAATTGTTTATAATTTCATCTTTAATTTTATTATCTAAATATATAATACAAAATTTTATTCATGCATTGCATGAGCAATTGGGCAATTATTAACATAAAAAAATATAATCGATCCAACCATTTCATTAATTGCACAATATAATATTTGTTGTTATAATTTATATAATTGTATATCTATTCAAATATTCTTAAAGTATTATAACAAATCAATTTCCTGAAAATACTAGAATTTTAAGAATATTTGAATTGATATATAATTATATTTTTTTATCAAAAACGAGGGGGATATCCAATGAAGCTAATGACGAGTACGTCTCACGCCACCACTACTGGAGGTACGTCTAGGAAACATGGCTCCGAGTTGGTCATAGCGAACAACAGCCCAGACTATAACAACAAATATTATATTGTGAAATCTATTTAATATTAAAGTACAACAATATTAAAATTCATATTCCTATTTTTCCGTCACTACTCAAAATTGAATCAATGATATTTAGTTTACTCCAACCCATTTATTCGACTTTGGTATTTGCTTTTTATTATTTATAAATAAACAATTTTTTTAATTTTTTTTGTTTCTTTTTTTTTTTTCCTTTTAAGTGTTGTTGTTATCGGATTCAGATAAATAAAAAAGTTTTGTCTGGTGGAGTTGGAGAAGTTGTTATCTTTGAAGGACAAGAGCCTGAAGGATTTTTCAAAAATGCCAATTCGAAACGAAACTAGCATGGGTTTGGGTGAAAACATGTTGATAGCCGAAGAGTTGACGTATGACAAGGAATCGTTGAAGACAGAGCATGATATGTTGGGTAACCGTTGGTAAAACCAAATAATAATCCTACAAAAATAAGGATTACTATTTTCTGCAGAGAAGGGAAGAAAGATGAAGATATAGGCTCATGTTTGGTGTAGGGTTTGTAGTATGAGTCGAGTGATCATTCATTCCCTAAAACCTTATTTGCTACCACCCACAAGTGCTAGGAGCGTTGTAACCTAGGCTTCCCAAGAGAAAACTTACTACGATTCAATGTTTGAGCACCCAAACAAGGAATCCGGTTTACTAGAGCAACGAGATGAACACAATTAGGCTAAGAAGAGACTAGAAGCAGAGACTTTTGAGGCTGGAAAAAATGATTTTCTATGTTCTAAAGGCGTAACACCCCCGATTTTCAACAACATTTAAAACCAATTATAGCTTATAAAAGAGATAAAGTCTACTCATTAAGATTAAACAAGGCGGAAGCTAACTAAACAAAACCGGAAGGTGCAATGCCACACCTATATCAAACATAGGTGCACAGGCAGATACTACAACTACAGCAGTCTAACAAACCAACTACTTAGGCTCACAGGCCTCAACAACTATTAAAGGGAGAGATTAATCTATCTACAGGCCACTAGCGCGCTCTCCAAAGCTACCCAACCTGTAAAGCAACAGATAGAAATGGGACGATGCCCGGTCAGCGAATAATGCTAGTAACCCACCAATACATGTGAAATATCATACATAGATAAGATATACGTTTGTAAAGTCATTTGCGAATCGGAATACATATATATATAAGTTCAAAACCAATAGCAAAGTTCAACACAAGACTCAAAGCACTCACAACAAGATAAGGGAACACATCCCAAGACTACGAAGAACAACAACGACTCACAAGGACGACTCAAGGTATAATCTATCATCACACAATAGATTAACACCCGACATGCATAATCCAAGAGAAAGGACACAACCAACGGCAACACATGCCTTTCTGACAACACATGTCACAAGAAGAGAACTCACAATAATGGCTACACAAGCCCTCGTGACATCACCCATCACGAGTTGATATGCCTTTCTTATGCTCGGTTCCAACCTTATGGCTACCCCCAACCTTATATCTAGTTCCAACCTTTACCTCCATGACCCTTGTACACCAAGTCCAACCTTATTCCTACGGGAACCGTCGTTCCCCCTCTAACAGTCCCTCTAACAGAACCACCGATTTCATAGTACACGAGGGTACCGATCACACACACGGCAACACATGCCTCCCAAGAAATACATGAACCTTACACAAAGGTCACAACTCCATAATCACGTCATAGCCACCATGAGGACCACTACAATACCTTGGTGACTAGTGTCCCATACCACTAATCGTGCAATCCAGGTAAAGCCACACACACATCACACCACAACAGGAATCAATCAATGGATCACAACGAAGATATGAAACCATACTGAATTAAGGAATGGATCAAAGTCCAACAACAACGATGAATAACACAAGTTATCATAAACCAATAAGAAGGTACAAACAACACACACGCTAGCATTTAAACACCGAACTAGCATGCTTATCAAACGGGTAAACCGAACGTAGTTCCGAAGAACACACAATATTCATCACGGTTCAACGAAACACAATGTTGAACACTTAGCACGATTCAAGACACCAAAACCTACATGGATTCCTACCATATAGTTCTAGACATACGAAACATCAAGAAGACGCTCAAATAGTTCCACAAAAGAACATCCGGAAGTCAAAAAACCAAATACCGAGTCAAAAGAATCACGAGGAACAAATCCCCGCCAAACCATATCATGTTTCCCGCGGGTGGACCCACAGGTAGAGCCCCACATGTGGTTCCGCCCGCAGGTACTCTACCCACGTCCAGCTTGTTCCCCGCGGGTGGGCGGCGGGTAGGCCACTGCCCGCCATTCCGCCCGCGGTACATATCAGTACACCAAAACATCCCTTCGGGGATTTTCAACTCCAAGCTCAAATTCAAGTCCAAAACATGCCAAAACTCACCAAATGCAACAAAAGACTTGAATCAAAGGAATAGCCAAGCAATGGCACACAAGAACCGTAAACACAAGCTCTATATATGCATTTTCACAAGACAATGCATAAACACTCAGATTTCATAGCAAATCACATCTAGAATCCAAGAAATCATCATATAGGTAAGCAAAATAGATTTTGTAGAGCATGGGTTACCTCATTCGCTTAACATCCAAAAACAACGCTAACATAGGCTAGGCTCAACTCATAAGCCAAATGGGAACCTGTGGATTAAACCGAACCTTCACTTTAATAACAAAACACTAAGTAAAACTAATTATGCTCATAAGGGAATTTGAACCCTAGATCTTTCTTTAATTACCCACAAGCTCAACCAACTAAGATAAAGATACTATTGATAACTTAATCACACATTAATATACTAATAGATAAGCTAAATAACCAATACTTTAATAAATAGAACTTATTACTTAAAATTGGCTTAACACCTTAAGCAAGGATTGAACCCTAACCAAACACAACCACAACCACCACCCTTACCACTAAACTAATAACTCAATTAGTAATATAACTAAACAACAACTAACTAAGACTAATCTAAACAACAAGAACAAGGGAGAAGCTCACCATCCGCCATCTTCTTCTTCCTATTCATGCAACTGCGCCCGCGTGTGGAACACGGGTACTACCACCACCCTATCCCATTGCCCGCTGCCTCACATGCTATCACCGGAGATGTTACCACGCCGTCACGCATCACCACCGCCATCAGCTCCTAAACCACCGCCGTCGGAAGAGAAGCTCGCCGGAAACAGAGGACGCCAAACTCACGGCTTTAACCCGTTGACGCCACATTACGACGCTATCTTGCCAGAGCTGCACTGATCGAGAGGGGCGAGGGAAGCTGCTCGTCAAAGGACCACCACCACCGCGTTGCTCCACTTCATTTAGGCTGCTGCTGCATTCTCGTCGTTGACCGGAGCAAAAGGGAGAGGACAAGAGACGGATGGGTTGAAGCAGCTTGTTGCCGGAACACCACATGCGACGCTGGAGATCCTCTTGGCATTGCTTGCCGTTGCGTGGTCGAGAAGAAGCAGAAAGACGGAAGGAGGTGGATGATTTTGGTTTCTCGGCTTGAAGAATAAAATATCTTATATATGTGTACACACATATTATTTATCTAACTAGGATAGGGTTTCTGATAGGAATATTTTTGTAGTAAAGTTTTGATGAGCCAAATGTATTTTAGATCCCCTTAGATTTTAGATTTTAGAATAAGCATCATATTCCAGAAATATCGAGTCAAAGGAAATCTACCATGTGAAGAACAAAATCAATTTGGAAAATTAATTTTTGTCCTACAAGTATTCATCCAAGAAAGAAGCATAAAGGAATGGCGTTGCAACAAATAATTGGATGAGTCTAACAGTGAAATGGTAGAAGTCTTTATAAAAAATGATTATACCTGAGATCGATCCCCCCTAAGGACTTATTTTTTACAAGTCAAGAATTCAGACAAGCAAGATGTGCCAAAGGAGCACAATGTGTACAAGCACGATGTGTCCCAAGGAGCACAATGTCTGAAAGGAGCACAATGTGACCTAATCAGAAAAGCACAATGTTCAAGTCAAACAAGCAAGATGTGCCAAAGTCAAACAAGCACAATGTGTCTTCTGAAAACCAAAAAGTGGCAAAGAAGTAGGATGATCAGAAAATGGATAAATTCGAAGGAATTTATTTCGAATCAACCCACACGCCACAAGAGTCCAAAATTGCTTGAAGATATGATCAGAACGGGAGAAATACTTATGAAGACATGAATATAAAAACTTATCCAAGAAATAAATTCTATCAGAAGGATTTATTTCAAAGATACGTTGGAAATTCAAAATTCGCAATAATAATATTTTAGTAACAACTTGAAAATCAAGTTGAGATAAAATATTATCTTGTAAGGAAAGTTGATAATCAAATCATATTGAAGACCTACCATTGTCAACAATATCAGGTTATGAAGATTCAAAATTCAAATATCAAATTATCCCACTCCAACGGATATATTTGGTTATCTATAAAAAGGCCATGAAGACTTGAAGAAAGTATAGAGGTGAATACAAAAAGGAGACGTGAATACACACGAGAAAAACAAGTGCAATTGCTCAAATATTCTTTAGAGACTTAGTCTGAATAGTCTCAAAAATAGTTGGAGAGAGATACAATTACCTTTGTATTTGTAATTGTTAGAAGAGTATAGCTGTGTGCAAAATACTCTAGTGACTGTAGCTGTGTGCAAAACACTCGTGATTGCTAAGTGTAGCTGTGTGCAAGAAACTTAGTTGGTGTTGAGTATAGCTGTGTGCGAAATACTCGTAGTTGAGTGTAGCTGTGTGCGACACACTCGGAGTTGGGTGTAGCTGTGTGCAAGACATCCGGAAGAAGTGCTTGTGTAGCGCTTATTCACTATTGTAACTGTGTGTGGAAAATTGTGAATTACTCCTAGAAGTGAATGGAGTAAAGTGGACTAGGAAGATTACGCCAATTCCGAACCACTATAAAAAGCCTCTCTCATTTACATACCGCACTTACATAATTCGCTCTATCTATTTATCATCCGACTAACCCGTTTACTATTCACAGTCTATCTTAATCTTTCGAGTTTAACATGTTTTCACGTATGCATGTAACTCAAACTTTCTGAGCCCTAACTTTTGAATTATTCTAAGCAAGTTTGACATGTTGCATGTAACTTTTATCATACGATCGACGTAACACGAAATCTTACTTATAGTCTTGAATATTATTGTTAAATATTGAGTGCACCATCTCCTTTAAATATTCAAGATATTCATATCATCTTTACACCTCGTCTGAGCATTATCCTACACGTGCATGTGATTCAAATTATTGATTGGGCATAACTCTTTACACTTATTTATTCCGTTGTGCATTTTAATCTGATTACTTCTCTATTTACTTGTTACTTGGAGTTGAAATTACCAAAGAGTTATTTATCTTGAAAAAGTTTAAAAGTCTATTCACCCTCCCCCCCCCCCCCTAGACTTTTACCACCCTATCGGGACCAACAATTGGTATCATAGCAGTTGTCTATTTGTGTCAACTTTAACTACTAGACAGATCTCGAAAAATCAAGATCATGAAAAGAGATATGGCTCTTGCCCAAAATCTATTATTTTCCTTAGAAAAATTTGATGATTGGAAAATTCGCATGCAGGTACACTTATCCGCATTACACGATGAAATGTGGGAAGTCATCACTAGTGGTCCTATTGAAATTTTGCAAGTCAGCACTTCATCCGAACAAACAAGTGAGACTTCGCAATATATTCCAAAACCGAAAGTGGAATGGTCTCGTGAAGATAGAACTAGAAATAACTTGGACAATATTGCCAAAGATATTTTGTTTAAATCTATCGACGACACGATATTTCCAAAAGTTCAAAAATGCCAATCCGCAAAAGAAGTTTGGGAAACGCTCATTCAAATTGGTGAAGGAGACGAGCAAGAAAAAGATAATAAGCTCACCACAGCATTAAAGAAATTTGAGGATTTCAAAATGCTAAGTGGCGAGAATATTACAGACATGGAAACAAGATTTGCTAAAATCTTAGGAGAGATTAATGATATTGGAAAAGATATCAATCAAAAGGAAATTTCACTCAAAATCCTACGTGGTCTACCATCTACATGGGACACGAAGTTCACGGCAATGAGAGATCATAGGGATCTAAAAACCCTATCAACTGATAAGCTGTTTAGTGATCTAAAAGCTTATGAATTTGAGATGAAATCAAGAATAGAGGAAGATCATGAAGAAAAGAACAACGCACTCGTAGCCGAGCAACCATCAACTTCTAGGTCAGTACAAAATGTTGAATTATTGCCTAATGATCAATTTGTTCTCTTTGTCAAGAAATTTAAGAAATTCATGAAGAGAAGCAACTACAAGAAAAATCCACAAGGAAAATCGTGGAATACAACAAAGAATTCGAAGAAAGAAATGGTTGAGGAAAATTCAAATTTGTGTTACAATTGTAGAAAGCCTGGACATTTTGCAGTAAGCTGTCCACACCCCAAGGCAAGTAAAAGTCAATACACAAATACTTCTAACTCTCAACAGGGAGAATTCAAGACCAAAGATAAAAGATTTACAAAGGAGAGAAGAAAAACACTTATTAGTGACCGACTTGAGACAAATGAGTCAGAGGAATCTTCAAGTGATGAAAGTGGCACCTCAAAAGATGATAATTCAATGTTTTGCATGAGTATCTCCAACAACTCATCCTACGAGGACATGTGTTTTATGGCAAATGAAAATGAAGAAAATGAGGTAACATCTAATTCTTATAATTCTGTAAATTCTTCATTCTCTAGAGAGTCCTTCTTTCACTTAATGGAAGAATGTCAAACCGTAATAGACACTCACTCTCAACTCAAAGAGCGCAATAATTTTTTAATTCTTGAAAAAGATGAATTAAATGAAAAATTCCAAAATGCTCTACTTGAAGTGAAAGACTTGAAAGATAAAATTATTTGTCTTCAAGATGAGTGTAAATCAAGGGAAGTGAGAGAACACAACCTTAGAGAGGTTATAGCAACATTTACACAATCATCCAAAATAATGGACAAAATGGTAAATATGCAAAAACCCTCAAGTGATAAAACCGGACTTGGTTATGATCCATCATGTTCTCAAGTATCCGAGAAATTGACCAATTCTACTACTACTTTAAATAATAAAGTCCAAGTAGTAAAATTTGTAAAAGGTCAAGAAAGCACAGTGAAACAAGGAATTGGTTATCAAACTAATGTCAAATTAAATGATGTTAGGACGAAACCTCAAACAGACAATATTTCGCCTAAGAAGTATACAAAAAGGCAAAAGTTTGTTCCTAAATGGAAACACACCAATGAGTCAAGTGCACAAAGCCCTCATAGGAGAATGGGAAGAAATCCGAGAATTGGGGCAAGGAAATTTTATCCCTCTAAACAAGATTGGTTTGATTATATTAAACCATGGACTAAGTCCAGATTTAATGCCTATCATAGGCTCAAACAATCTACTACCCAAGTGCCAAAAAATCGAGTCAATTTTCAAAAACCGGCACAAAAAGTGTTTTCAAAAATTAAATATGATTATAATGTGTTTAATGGTTACCAATCACCTAGACTTAAATCAGTGATTACAAGGTGGATTTGGGTACCAAAAATGACTAACACCCAAGGACCCAAATCATGTTGGATACCTAAAAATGTGTAATTTATTTGCAGGATATTTGGTACTTCGATAGTGGATGTTCTAGACACATGACTGGACATAAATCTAGTCTTGTGAACTTTAAAAATATCAAAGGACCAAAAGTCGTATTCGGTGGAAATAAACGATACGGCATAACCAAAGGAATTGGTACAATATTTCGCAATGGTTTAAAAATTGAAGATGTATCCTTTGTTGAAGGTCTAAAATTCAACTTGTTAAGTACAAGTCGATTTTGTGACAAAGGATATCTAGTAGAATTCTTCAAAGACAAATGTCAAGTGAAGAGTAATTCCTCGGGAGAAGTTGTACTCGAAGGAAAAAGGAAGAAAAGTATGTATGTGGTTGATTGGAACACGACAAAAGAATCAGTATGTCTACTAGCAAACAACGCACATGCAACAAGTTGGGAATGGCACAGAAAGTTGAATCATCTAAACTTCAAGACCATCAACAAGCTAGCAAGAAACAAACTCGTTGAATGTCTACCCGATATTGTTTACAAGAAAGATCAAATATGTGATGCTTGCCAAAGAGGAAAGCAAATCAAGTCATCATTCAAATCGAAAGCTCAAGAATCTACAACAAGACCGTTAAGTCTACTACACATGGATCTATTTGGTCCAGTAGACCCTGTAAGTCTAAGTGGTAAGAAATATACACTAGTTGTTGTTGATGATTTTTCCAGGTACACATGGACGATATTTCTCAAGAAGAAAAATAAAGTAGAGCAAAAGTTGCCAGAACTGCTTAAGCTACTACAAAACGCGAAAGATTTGAAAATTGCAAAAATCCGAACTGATCGTGGAACTGAGTTCGTGAATCAAGTAATCCAAGCCTACTGCAATTCTCAAGGAATTCTACATCAATTATCTGCCGCACCAACACCACAACAAAATGGTGTAGCCGAAAGAAGAAATAGAACGCTGAAAAAAGCCGCACGTGTGATGATTACGTCAGCCGAGCTACCTAAAAGATATTGGGCTGAATTGAAGCAATCAACACCGCATGTTATACGCAAAATCGAAGCTTGTTACACAAGTCTTACAATAAGACTCCGTACGAATTATGGAAATGGGAGAAAACCTAAACTCAACTATTTCCATACTTTTGGTATAAAATGCTTTATTCTTAATAATGGTAAAACAGATCTAAAGACTTTTGATGAGCGCGCAGATGAAGGAATATCTTTGCGATATTCATCTACCAGTAAAGCCTTCAGGGTATTGAACAAAAGATCAATGGTGGTAGAAGAACCAATCCATGTTACATTTGATGATGTCCACAAGAAGGAAACCCAGAGCAACAAAAATGATCAGAAAAGTTATCAAGTTGAAAAATCATTTAATGATACTGACACATCTTTTAAAGATCATATTGTGCAGGGAATAGAGCAATTGGACATTGATTGCAATAGTGAAAGACACGTGGAAGCAAATGAAGATCCACACGTGGGAAATCAAAATTCTCAAGAAGAAGCACAAGTTGGAGAACAATCTGATGAGCAAAATGTGTCTACCTCCAACTTACCTACTGAGCAAGGAAACGTGGAAAACTCATGCAATCTACAATCTGACTTGAGATGGCTCAAAAATCACCCTCCAGAGCTAGTAATTGGAGATCGACGAGAAGAAGTAAAAACAAGGTCCTCAAGTATAGATGCTTTATTTTCTTGTTTTCTTTCTCTGGTGGAGCCCACAAGCATTGAAGAAGCTCTAAGTGATCCAGACTGGATTAATGCAATGCAAGAAGAGCTTGATCAATTTAAAAGAAATGACGTATGGGAATTAATTCCAAGACCCGAAAATTACAATGTAATTGGAACCAAATGGGTCTTCCAGAACAACGCCAATGAAGAAGGAATTGTTGTTTGAAATAAAGCAAGATTAGTGGCAAAAGGATATTCACAAGAAGAAGGAATAGACTTCGATGAAACATTTGCACCCGTTGCAAGACTTGAAGCCATCAAAATATTTCTAGCATATGCCGCATACAAGAATTTCACGGTCTACCAAATGGACGTGAAAATTGCATTTCTAAATGGCTTACTTGAAGAAGAAGTCTACGTCGAACAACCACCCGGTTTCGATGTAAAAGGTGATATTAATAAGGTCTACAGATTAAAGAAGGCGTTATATGGGTTGAAACAAGCACCAAGAGCTTGGTATGACACCTTATCAACGTTCTTAATTAACTGTGGTTTCACAAAAGGCCTTGTTGATAAAACCTTATTTAGAATTCAAGAAAATGATCACATTTTATTGGTACAAATTTATGTTGATGATATAATTTTTGGAAGTACTAA
Organism: Ipomoea nil; assembly: GCF_001879475.1. NCBI lineage: Eukaryota > Viridiplantae > Streptophyta > Magnoliopsida > Solanales > Convolvulaceae > Ipomoea > Ipomoea nil. Next base: position 732,387 of record NW_017618593.1, on the reverse strand, counting down.
TAAAACTTTATGTCAGAAATTTTCTAAGCTGATGCAGAATAAGTTTGAGATGAGCATGATGGGAGAGTTGAATTACTTTCTTGGTCTACAAGTAAAGCAACTCAACGAAGGAATATTCATCAATCAGGCCAAATACACAAAAGATCTTATAAAGAAATTTGGTCAAGATGGAAAATCCTCAATCAAGATCCCGATGAGCACATCTTTAAGATTGGATAAAGATGATGAAGGCAAAGACGTTGACGAAACGAAATATCGAGGAATGATTGAATCATTACTATACCTCACTGCAAGTCGACCATATATATCTTATTCAATGGGAGTATGTGCTAGGTTCCAATCAAAGCCAAAAGAAAGTCATTTTCTTGCCACCAAGAAGATCATTCGATACCTAAAAGGAACAGTCAATGTGGTATTATGGTATCCCAAAGAAGGTAATTTTACACTAACTGGTTTCTCAGATGCAGATTTTACAGGATGTAAAATCGATCGAAAAAGTACCTCAGGGACATGCCAGTTCTTAGGGGGGAGATTGGTATCATGGTTTAGCAAAAAGAAAAACTCCATAGCTACAAGCACAGCCGAAGCTGAATATATAGCTGCTGGGAGTTGTTCTGCACAAATTCTCTGGATGAAACAACAACTGAGAGATTATGACGTGAATTGTGAAAATGTCAACATATTATGTGACAATACAAGTGCTATAGCCATAACACACAATCCCGTGTTACATTCAAGAACAAAACACATTGATGTGAGACATTATTTTATCCGGGATCATGTTGAAAAGAAGTAATTGAAAATAGAATATATCGCGAACGAAAATCAAATAGCTGACATTTTCACAAAGCCTCTGTGTGAATCAAGATTTTCGAAATTGAGACACGAGATGGGCATGATTGAATTGAGCTAAGTTTCTAAACTCTATTTAAATTAAAGAGCTCATTTTTTTATCTAAAAATATGTTACTTTATCTGATTTAATTAACTTATTTTCTTGCCTATGTGTCCCACATGCAAAATATGTCACATCTTAGTATTTATGTCTACCTATCTTAATTGCATGTTAATATAAATTATGCATGCATCTTCAACCGTGTATCAATATATATATATATATATATATATATATATATATATATATATACACACACACACACAATAAAGTTTGGTTAGATTTACAAAATCTTTACAATTTAAGAGTTGACAAGATAGTATGATGATGATTTTATCTTAAATGAGAACACCTTTTTTTGGTAGTTGAATACAATAAATTCTCTAAAAAGAATCAACTTTCTCTTTCTCTCAACTACATAAACGTGTATATATCTACATACATATATTACTTTCGGAACAGATTTAGTGCTCTATGAATTTTATTTCAGGTAAAATCAGTCCGAGTATCTAAATTTTTGGCGCCACATCAGCAGACAAATTGGATGAAGAATATATAACCTAAACTAACTATCAGTTAGGTCAAAGGTTGAAAATCCTTGGAATCTCAAAAATAACCCTCACCTCTTAAAGTCAAAAATTAAATTTTGAGGATATTTTTGTAAAGACACCCCTTTTCCACCCAACCGGTCGAAAAGCCACCTCTTCCACTCAAAATCCTCCAAAACCTTCCATCTTCCATAGCCGAATCATTCTCAAGCTTCATCTCTCTCAAGCTCAATCAAAATATCAAACACATTATGGCAATCATTGGAGATTCGAGCTCTCAACATAATGAGGAACGACCTACACAACTCAATCTCACCAAGCTAGCAATTGGAATCAAAGCCGGTGGAAGCTTTGACCCCCACGGATTTCTCAAGGAGGCCAAGAACTCCGAACTAGCACAATGAATCATCAATGCACTCCAAAGCAGCGAACTAATGAGGTTATGTTCCTATCCATACTCTGGATTTTATGATGAAGATGTAGCAGATTTTTATGTAAATGCTAAAGTTGTTGGTTGGACCATTGAGTCCACCGTAAATGGAACTCTCATCACTATTGATGAACAAGAGTTACACTCAACTTTTGGACTTCCTATATCTAGTCCAGAACAACCACTGTTAGACCTAGATATACATGCATATGATCACACCGAAGTTTGGGCAGAAATTCGAAATGAGAATGCATCTCTCGAACCCAATCTTTCCGGTCACAAATCTGACTTGAAGCCAGAATATGAAATGCTAGTCAAAATCATCTACAAATGTATTTCGTGCAAACTGAATAGTATGGAGGACATATCACCTACAAGAATTAGATATTTGCATGCTTTGATGAATGGTGTTAGGGGAGATTGGAACAAGCTTATATTGAGCCGGATTGCTCATTTTCTGAAAGGTGCAAAGATTAAGAATGGCAGGTTCAATCATATTTTAGGTTTTGGGTTACTCATTGGAGAGATTATCAAGAGAAAAGGATTACCAATGAGGGCTAGAAAGCCATTTGGGAATAACCGAATACTTTACAAAGACCATGAAATCTCAACCGAGCTAAATCCCAACAGAAAAAGAAAACCGAGAGGCAACCCTGCTAGAAAAATGCCAGTAGCAGAAATCCTTGGCTTAAACCCTCAACCCACAACCCAGCCTCTTGAAAATCCTACATCAAGTCACGAACCAAATTCAAGCCAAAATCCTACCACAACCACAAGCCAAAATCCCACCTTAAGCCACAGCCCTACCTCAAATTATGATCCCAACACAAGCCAAAAACGTCATGAATCCTTTCTATCTGATAGCCGTATTGGAAACAGTGATGAATGAGGAGATTTATCAAGTTGATGGACTTGATTTAATCTTGGTGAATGAGTATCAAAGAGTTCTAAATTGGAGAAATTGGAGACTTGGATCTTATCAAGAATTGATGACAAGAGGACCAAGTATGAAAGAAGAAGAAGCATTTTCCTTGCAATGGAACGGCAGTTTAGATATTGGTCATGCCACCTTGATTTCAACCGTAAATGGAGCATTTGTAAGTAAGCTAAAAGCCAAATTGGCCGAGACTTCTCATGTCAACACAGCACAAGAGAACATGCCAATTGGAGATAATTTTTTGGTTGATATAGATGATTTTGATCAACCCATTGAGCTTACTAGACACGAAGAAGGAGAAAATGTTACACATGCTCAGCTTTTTTATCAACATGGTTTGAATCAACTTTTGATGGACATCGAATTATATGATGTTAGTGTGTTAAATCAGACTGAAATTAGCCATGAAGATCAAGCCATGCAAGCCAGCCACCACACGGAAGAAAATCAGTCAACACATGCAGAAAGTGTACAAGGTGACACACACGTGTTGGAAGAACACACGCCAGAAGAAGAAAGAAATGTGCTAGAAAATCAAGCACAATCTCACATGCTTGGAGACAATTCTGCTCAAGAAGGAGCAAGGCACCTTCCTGCAACCCAAGAAAAGAATAATCTTGATTGCACTACCTCAAATGATTAATTGAAAAATCTAGAAAGTGTTGTACTAAGTCTTGTTGACCGAATGGAGAGCATGATTCAAGGAATTTACAGTCATGTGGATCATGTTGTCAATACACAAGGAGGAAAATTTGAAACTTCATTTGATGAAAACCGAAGGAGTCAACAACACTTGATTGATACACATCAAGAACTTGAGAGACAAGTTGGCGGTTTGAATACAAATGTCAAAGGACTACTCAATGAGTTCTATATCCAACTGTCTCAATCCCTCAAAAATGATAGAAAAGCAAGTGAAGCAATTGTCGTGAATCAAAGTCAGGGGATTCTCAATGTGGTACATCAACATGAGAAACAAATTGGTGATGTCCACACAGATTTCATGTGACACCCCAAAAATCCACATTCAATCCATGGATTAATTGAATAATTAATCCTATTGTATTTGAAGAATTAATTCCTAAAATCCTGATTTTTAATACTCAAGGACTAGTATTTGACAAGTCAACCTTAAAGTTGTGTTGTACCTTGAGCTTTGAGGGGAGTTCCCTTGTTCCTTACACTTTCTAAGGGTTAGTAAGGATATTCTTGACTTTTCACCAAGAGTTAGTATTGTAACCTAACCTAGAAGACTTCTTCATTTCAGTCCCTACAATTCTTAGAAATTAGCTCTACCTTCTCTCTAGAAAAGAAGTGTAGGTTATTCTCAAAGGCAAGTTTAGACCCTTGTCAAGATTCCAAGATTTTCTTCCAAGATTCAACCTTTCACCTATTTGGGCATCTAGGAGGGTAAGCTCTAAGTTCATCTTGTGTTTTTTTTTGTTCTATCTTAGTTGTCTTTTTCTTAAAGGTAGGATCTTTATGATCTTTTGGTTTAATCTTGAAGTGGGTTTGGAAAGTAAGCCTTGTGGGGAGCTTGTTGTGGTGTAAAGTGAAGTCTTTTGGTCTACAAGAGGTAACCCATGCTCTACAAAACCTATTTTGCTTACCTATATGCGATTTCTTGGATTCTACATGTGCTTTGCTATGAAATGTGAGAGTTTATGCATTTGTCTTGTGATATTGCATATCTAGAGCTTGTGTTTAGGGTTCCTTTGTGCCATTGCTTGGCATTTTCCATGGTTCAAGTCATTTTGTTATGTTGGGTGAGATTTGGCATGTTTTGGACTTGAATTTATGTTTGGAGAAGAAAATCCCCGAAGGGATCTTTTTGCACAGGAGTATGTACCCACCGGCGGAACGGCGGGGAGAGCCCTACCCGCCGCCCACCCGCCGGTACATAGGCTTGTGGGTAGTGTACCCGCGGGCAGAACAACGAGTAGGGGCCTACCCGTGGGTCCACCCGCGGGGAACACAATGGTGTTGAGATGGGATTTGTTCCCCGTGATCCGTTTGACTCGGTATTTGGTCCTTTGACTTCCCGATGTTCTTTTGTGGAACTATTTGATTGTCTTCTTGATGTTTCGTGTGTCTAGAACTATGTGGTAGGTATCCATGTAGGACTTTGGTGTCTTAAATCGTGCTAAGTGTTCAACATTGTGTTTCGTTGAACCAAGAGGTATCTTGTGTGTTCCTAGGAACTATCTTGAGTTTCCCCGTTGATAAGCATGCTAGTTTGTTGTCTTAATGCTAGCGTGTGTGTGGTTTGTACCTTCCGTTTGGTTGATGATAACTTGTGTTATTCCTCGTTGATGTGTTGGGCTGTGACCCGTTCCTTGATTGAGTATGTTTCATACCTTCGTTGTGATACGTTGTTTGACTCTTGATGAGTTGTGGTGCGTGTGTGGCTTTACATGGATTGCACGATTAGTGGTATGGGACACTAGTCACCAAGGTATTGCAGCGGTCCTCGTGGTGGCCGTGACGTGATTATGGAGTTGTGGCCTTTGTGTAAGGTTCACGTTTTTGGGGAATAACATGTGTTATCCGGGCATGTGTTGCCGTGTACAGTACCTTGTGTACAATGAATTGGTGGTCTCGTTGGTGGTCGTTGGTGGGGGATGACGGTCCTGGGGGAATAAGGTTGGACTAAGAAGTACAGGGGTCCTGGAGGTAATGGTTGGAAGAAGATATAAGGTTGGGGGTAGCCATAAGGTTGGAACAGGGCATAAGGAAGGCATATCAACTCGTGATGGGTGATGTTGCGAAGGCATATAAAGCCGGCGTTGTGTGTTCTTCTCTCGTGACGTGTGTAGTCATGGAGGCATGTGTTTCTTTGGCATGTGTTGCTGTTGGGTGAGTCTTTATCATTCGCGTTGTGGTTAGCCTTTGTGGTTTGGGATGTGTTCCCGTGTTATCTTTGAGAGTGATGAGTCTTGTGTTGACTGTTGATCATGGTTTTGACTTATATATATGTATTCCATTTCGAAAATGGTTTTACAACTTATATCTATCTATGTGTGATATTTCACATGTATTGGTGGGTTACCAGCAATTATCGCTGACCGGGCGTCGTCCCAATGTTTATCTTTGTATCTTTCAGGTGATGTCTAGACGAGCACGATGTCTAGTGCCTGGTAGCTTAGTACCCTCATCGTGTTTGGGGGGTGTTACAGTTAGTATCAGAGCCTTGGTTTTGAGCCTAGGAAGGGTTAAGTCTAGACTTTCTAAGTGGTTAAGTGTGTTTTGAGACCTCTATGCGACCTTAAAAAGCTAAGTGTTAGGCTTAGGACTCTAGGTTGCGCGGTGAGCTGTGTGTTGCCTTCTGTTCTTTGCTTGTTTGCTATCTTTTGGTAACCTCGTTGTTGTAGCAGAAGTCTGTGATGCCTCCTTGCCAGCGAATCGCAACGTTTGAAGTCGTGAGTGAAGTGGTTAAGAAATCTCGGTTAGCCGAATCTAGCAATACTTCTGGGGTGATTGAACAGTGGATCCGGAGTGGCACGTCCACAAGAGTAAGTCCTAGTGCATCTACCTTGCCAGCACTCCGAGATGTAAGAGGGCATGGGAGGATAGAGGTTCACCATCCAGCTGAAGGGTCATCCCAAGAGAGGGTGCTTACCTTAAGTGAAGTTCGAACAAGTGACAGTGACGTAGTAGTGGGAACCTTCTTTGTGCAATCCGTGCCAGCAACAGTCTTGTTTGATTCAGGAGCGTCTAACTAGTTAGTATCACCTGGACTCGTGAAGAAGTTGGGCTTGTCTGGGGGCACGGGAGTGAGGTTTAACGTGAAGGTAGCATCGGGAGAAGTTAGGATATGTAACCGTCTTTTTGAGGGAATCAAGATCAACATCAAGGGAGAAGAGTTCCCTAGCGATCTAATCCAGTACGACATGTTTGACTTGAGGTCAGGGTACGATCAGATAAAAGTAGCAGACAAGGACATTCCTAAGACTGCGTTTCAGACTCGGTACGGTCACTACGAGTTTACAGTTATGCCGTTTGGGTTGACTAATGCCACTGCAGTTTTTATGGACTTGATGAACAGGGTGTTCAAACCCCACCTCGATGATTTTGTGATCGTGTTCATCGACGATATTTTGGTCTATTCGAAAGATAAGAGGGAGCATGTGGGACATCTTCTGACGGTACTCCAGATCTTGAGGGAGAAGTAGTTATACGCCAAGCTCTCTAAGTGTGAGTTTTGGAAAGATAGTGTGACGTTTCTAGGCCACGTGATTGATAGTAGGGGGATTTCTGTGGATCCAGACAAGATACGGGCAGTGAAAGATTGGACTGTACCTTCATCGGTGGCGGAAGTAAGAAGTTTTCTTGGTTTAGCGGGTTATTATCGAAGGTTTGTTTTGGATTTCGCCAAGGTGGCTCAACCTTTGACTAAGTTATTAAGGAAAGAAGTGCCTTTCGTTTGGGATCAAGCTTGTGAGTTAGCATTTCGAGATTTGAAGGAGAGGCTCACGACTGCACCAGTCTTAATATTGCCATCAAGAACGGAAGGGTTTGAGGTATACAGTGATGCGTCCAAGAAAGGACTAGGTTGTGTGTTGATGCAAAATGGGAGAGTGATTGCTTACACCTCGCGCCAGCTGAAAGTTCACGAAGAGAATTACCCTACACACGATTTGGAATTGGCCGCTGTAGTGTTTGCTTTGAAGATTTAGAGACATTATCTATATGGGGTGCGTTGCAAGATCTTCACGGATCACAAGAGTCTCAAATATATCTTCACCCAAAAGGATGTCAACATGCGACAACGAAGGTGGTTAGAGCTCATCATGGACTACGAGTTAGATATTCAGTATCACGATGGAAAAGCTAACGTTGTGGCGCACGCCTTAAGTCGGAAATCGAAGCATACCGCTAGTTCTATTTGGGTAGTGGCGGCTGAACTGTGTAAGGAGCTCCAACGGATGAACTTGGAAGTGGTGGAACAGGGAGATGTGGAGGCTGAAGTTCGTTGCTATAACTTAAGGATTGTACCTACATTTCTGGGAGAAATTAAGGAAAAGCAGCAAAAGGATGCATATTTGACAAAGGTAAGGGATTACCTAGCTAAAGGAAAAGGGGAACCGTTTGAGTTATCTACGGATGGGGTGTTGAGGTACAAAGGCCGTGTATGCATACCCGCGTCATGTGATCAGTGGAAGCGACTGTAACACCCCGAAATTTTTAACTTTCGAAACTTATGTAATAAAGGTGAATTCTCATTAAATCCCAAAACATAATGCAAGAGTACGGGGTGCTATGCCACACCTGAGCTAGAGAACTCAGGTGCACAGGCTTACTTCTAGAATCCTCAAATAGTATTAATACATAAACATGGCACGCAGGCCGAAAGGGAAACTATCTAATCTATGCCCCGAATCTCTAGCACACTCCAGTGTCTAATCATCTGTGCCTGAAAGGTAAATATATCTGTTCAGCGAGAGATGCTGGTAACCCACTCCAACGCGTTGAAATACAGTACATATAGATATATACATAGATATAAGAAAAACCATTTCGAAGCATGAAGATATATCCTAAGAGACTCTAGCTTTTAAAACGGGGAATAGACTCGACAGATAGGGATAAGCACAGTCAACAGTTATACAATTCATAAGCACAGGGAAACAGACTCGACAGATAAAGATAAACACAGCCAATAGTCATAACCAAGCATATACTGTTTACTAGCATGTATCCTATGGTCACGTTTTCATAACATTCATAACATCAAACCATCCATATCTCATCACATAGAACACTTTGATGGCGCCACAGGACCAATCGCATGCCCATACACGAGGGTCAACGTATATAGCTCTGACACGGCCCCGCAGCACCCTGCCCCGTATCGCAACACGGAGGGGTCGATCGCAACCGATCGATGAACCGTAGCTCATCATAATGTTTGATCGCAACCAAACAGTAGACCGCAACCCAAGAGTAGTCATCTGACCGCAGCCAGGAATATAAACCACAACTCATGTAAAACATTTGATCGCAACCAAACGGTGGACCGCAGCCCGAGAGTGTAAGTCTGACCGCAGCCAGCTTCTGAACCGCAGCTCGGGAATAACCAATTTGATCGCAACCAAATTGGGGTATCATGCACACATAACACATAGCAAACACATGCAACCCATATTAACACATTGGGAAGGGGGAGAAAACGTATAATGAAACCTATGTGTGGTCGTACACATACTAGGAATATTCCTAAGGGGTTCATACTTTTTTCACCTAGGCCAACGGGATACCAATTCAACTAGCATGCGATATATATATAAGACTCAATTATCCTACGAATGGTACCCGAAACATCACACTAGACTCAGGCATGATAAACGGAGTCCATTGGGACACCACGGGGGTTGGGGGAACATCAAACGGGGAAGCCGGGATCTCGAGGTGGGATAATTTCCAGCGGGTAGCCGGTGGGTGAAGAGTCACCCGCCGGCAACCCGCCGGCGACCAGTCTCCGGGCAGCGGGTGCCCGGCGGGCAGGCGCCTGCCCGCCGGCTGCCCGCTGCCGGCGACGCTAATTCCAGTCGCGGGTAGGTGGCGGGTCCCCTACCCCCCACTGACTCATTGTCACAATAAACGCCCCGGGATCCGTTGTGGAACCCAAAGCCATGCTTAGACACTTTTAAACGCAATCGATGACACCACGTAGACAATTAACGGATTATAAGCAAGAAACATACGGCACGTATCCTATCATGCTTCCTAAACATAATTAACACCCAAACATGCGAATTCCCACCCAATACATTAAGAATAACACCTAATGCAACCCAAACTACTGAAGATCCATTAAGAGTAGCAGTTGGGCCAATCACAAGGTCTAAGTCCAAACAATTAAGACAACTCTTTATTGGTTATGTTCAAAAATGGTGGAAATCCAATTCAAGCCCAATTGCAAATGATGGCGAAGAACTCAAGGCTTTTTATAATTGTTTAAGTGCTGATTTTGGTGATTAAATTAGGCCCAAATCAGCCCTATTATTTTTTGTCATCATTAATTTAAATGGTTTGGCATAAAAGAGAAAACACTAGTTGTATTTAGAAAGGATTCCTTAAATCCTTTTCTAAATAAAACTCTATTTACTTGTTTTCTAGATTAGGTTTAGGACTCTTTTTCCCATTGTATTTAGATTACAATGCTGCCCTATAGCTATAAATAGGGCACATCCATATCAGTTTTGGGCAGACTTTAATTCAATAAAATTCTTAAGTTTTTCTTTACCCTTGTGTAAGAAACCTTATAGCTAGTTGTGGACTCAATTAGTGACTAGTCGTGGACTCGACTAGCAAATTGATTCGTGGACTCGAATCAATCTTACTTTCTTCAACCTTAGATTTAGGTTCGTGGACTCGTTCTTGAATTGAAGGAAACTAGATCCGACTCTAGTTGATTGAAGATTGCATCATCGAGGTACTTGAAGCTACAATGGGATTCTTCCAAGTCTTTGAGGATTCGAGACAAAGGGTTTCTCGTGAGGTTTAAGGTATTTCGATCCATCTCTATCTTTACATTGAGAGCAATTTTTGGGACAATACTCATCTTATTTGAATCTTGGACTAGATTCATATCAACACCAAATGAGTTTCACGATACATCCTAGGGCTCTAATCATATTTAAATCATCAAGAACATAACTCATCTTTTAATATCAAGAAACATCAAGATTCATCGAGAACATCACGCAATCATCAAGAATCCTCATCATCATCAAGATTACCAAGATCACACATAAAATCATATCACCAATTATCAAGATCACATCATCAATATTATAAACGATTCATCAAGACACAAGAATATAGAGGGAGGCCTAAGGGGGAGATCATAGCTAAGAAAATAGGTTTTGTTGAGACATGGGTTATCTCTTAGCCTTAATTAATTTCCTTGGTTATGAAGGGTCTTTCTCTAAGTCTTACTTCTTTCTTGATTTATCCTAGGGGAATTCTTGGAGCTCCTTGTGTGGTGAGAGATTATTGTGGTGTGGGTTCTAGGTGCCTCCTATGTCCCCTATTTATATATATCTAAGAGTCCTAATTAGGGCCCAAATACTATAGGCTTGCTAACTCTATTCCTTTTAGGACTAGGGGTTGGGTTTTTAGAGGTGAGGCCCACGGACTATGGTGGGCCTTTTCCTAATTAATTATTGTAATTTAATTCTTTCTTTGGATAATTGGTTTTAGGGGTCGTAACACGGGGTGTTAGACTCTCCCCCCCCCCCCCCCCCCTTAACGGGAAGCTTTGTCCCCGAAGCTCGGTCCTTGTCGAGTTACTTCTACATGGTTACCTGGCGTGAAGAGTTCGGGGTAGCGTTCCCTCATCGCGTCCTTGAGTTCCCATGTTGCTTCCTCGGTCCCATGATTGGTCCAGAGGACTTTTACCATTTCTATGGCTCGACGACGGGTGGTTCTTGTCATGGTGTCCAGGATTCTTACAGGTTTTTCTTCGTATGCTAGTGACTCGTCGAGGTCCACAACCTCGGGTTGTAGCACATGGCTTGGGTCATGCACGTATTTCTTTAGCTGGGATATGTGGAATATGTTGTGTACCCGTTCTAGTTCGATGGGTAGAGCGAGGCGGTAGGCTAGGTTCCCAACCCTTTCTGCGATTTCATAGGGGGCGATAAATCGAGGGCTGAGCTTTCCTTTTCTTCCGAATCTCATTACCCCTCATGTGGGTGAGATTCTAAACCAGACCTTGTCCCCGGGGTTGAATTCGGCTTGTTTTCTCTTTAGGTCGGCGTAGGATTTCTGGCGGTCCTGGGCAGCCTTCATTCGTTCTTGGATGTGCTTGACTTTGGTTATGGTGTGTTGTAGGTATTGGGGCCCTAGTGTTACCGGATCGACCATGTCTTCCCAACATAAGGGGGTTCTACACTTTTGTCCGTATAGAGCTTCGTAGGGTGCCATACGAATGCTTGTGTGGTAGCTGTTGTTGTACGAGAATTCAATGAGGTCTAGATGTTCTTCCCATGTCCCTTGAAAGTCTAATACGCAGGCTCTTAGCATGTCTTCGAGAGTCTGAATGGTTCTTTCAGTTTGGTCATCAGTGGTGGGGTGGAAGGTAGTGTTTAGTTTTAGTTGTGTCCCCAAGGTTGATTGCAGCGATTTCCAAAACTGTGAGAGGAACCTGGAGTCTCTATCGGACACAATGTTTTGGGGAATTCCGTGGTATTTCACCACCGATTCAGGTAGGCTTGGGCCAGTTGTGTCATTGTCCATGTTTCCTTCATGGCAATGAATCGTGCCGTTTTGGTCAGCCGGCCTACTATGACCCAAATTTTATCCTTGCCGGTTTTTGTTAGAGGTAACCCCCCGACGAAGTCCATGGATATGGAATCCCACTTTCCTTGTTGTATCTCAAGGGGTTGTACGAGTCCCTTGGGCTTGCATCGTTCGGCCTTCACCCTTTGGCAGTTCAGGCATTTGGCCACGAAATCCGCAATTTCCTTTTTCATATTGGGCTACCAAAATGACTTTTTTCACAAATTGGTATAGTTTGTCACCCCCTGGGTGTACTGGGTATGGGGAGTTGTGTCCCTCTTCCAAGATTTTTTGTTTTAAGTGGGGATGCGTTGTGGGCACGCACCACCTACCTTGGTAGCGGAGACTGCCATCTTCGTGTATTTTGAAGGGTCCTTCCTTTCCCTGGGTTAGGTCGAGACGAATTTTATCTAGTTCCGGATCCTGCTGTTGTCCCGTTTTGATTTCTTTGAAGAGTGTGGGTATGATTTGGGTGTTGAATAGGTGGATCTCGGGGTGGGTTTGATTTTGCTCTATAATTTCCAAGTTTAGCTTCTAGAAGTCTCTGTACAGCTGGTCTGGTAGGACCCAGGTAGCGTTGAGGGAGTGGTTAGTCTTCCTGCTTAGGGCGTCTGCCACGGTGTTAGCTTTTCCCTCGTGGTACTGGATGTCTAGGTCGTAGTCTTTTATGAGCTCTAGCCACCTTCGTTGCCTCATGTTTAGGTCTTTCTGGGTGAAGATGTATTTTAGGCTTTTATGGTCTGTGTAAATCTTGCATTATACTCCGTATGGATAATGCCTCCAAATTTTCAGTGTGAATACGATAGCGGCTAGCTCGAGGTCGTGGGTGGGGTAATTTTCTTCGTGGGTTTTGAGTTGCCTAGATGCGTACGCTATCCCCTTGCATTTTTGCATTAGTACGCACCCCAACCCCGTTTTGGACGCGTCACTGAAGACCTCAAACCCTTCCACCCCGGAGGGGATGGCTAGTATGGGTGCCGTGGTTAGCTTATCCTTCAATTCCTGAAAGGCTGTGGCGCAGTTGTCGTCCCATCGGAAGGGGGTCTTCTTTTTCATGAGTCTGATGAGAGGTTGAGCTATCTTGGTGAAGTCGGGTACAAACATCCTGTAGTAGCCAGCCAACCCCAGGAAGCTTCGGACCTCTGAAAGTGAACTCGGTGTGGCCCATTCCTTAACAGCATGGATTTTGGCGTGGTCCACCTTAATTCCTTCTTTGGTTATTACGTGGCCCAGGAAGGCTATGCTGTCTTTCCAGAATTCGCATTTGGAGAACTTGGCGTATAGCTGCTGTTCTCTTAGAGTTTGTAAGGTTATGCGAAGGTGCCTTTCATGTTCTTCCTTGTTTCGGGAGTAGACTAGGATGTCGTCAATGAATACAATGACGAAGTCATCCAGGTGGGGTCGGAATACTCGGTTCATGAGGTCCATGAATATGGCGGGTGCATTGGTGAGTCCGAAGGGCATTACGGTAAATTCGTAGTGGCCGTAACGTGTTCGGAAGGCCGTTTTCTGAATGTCCGGTTTGACCACTTGTATTTGGTGATATCCGGATCTTAGGTCAATTTTCGAGAACACCCCTGCCCCCTTAAGCTGATCGAACAAGTCATCGATTCGGGGAAGGGGGTACCTATTCTTTATTGGGACTTGATTAAGTTCCCTGTAGTCGATGCACAGGCGCATGCTCCCATCTTTCTTTTTAACGAATAGTACTGGTGCTCCCCATGGGGAGGTGCTGGGGCGGATATAACCTTTATCTAGTAGTTCCTGAAGTTGCGTTTTCAGTTCCTTCATTTCTTTTGGTGCTAGCCTGTATGGTGGTTTAGAGATAGGGGCAACGCCAGGTACGAGGTCTATTGTGAACTCGACTTCCTTGGCCGAGGGTGCCCCGTGGATCTCGCCTGGGAAGACGTCGGTGAATTCGTTTACTACTGGAATGGTTTGTGGTTCGGGTGTTTTGGTGTTGAGGTCATCGACCGAGCATAGGAAGGCCTTGCTTCCTTGGTTTAGGTATTTCTTTATTTTCACCATGTTTACAAGTTTGATCTCTGGACCCTGGCGGGTTCCATGGTACGACACCCTTTTCCCGTTTGGTCCCCGTAGGACCACTTTTTGTTCTCCGCATAGGATTTGTGCTTAGAATTTCCCTAGCCAGTCCATGCCCAAGATCACTTGCACCCCATCCAGTCTGAATTGTATTAAGTTGCTGGGAAATTCCACTCCTTGGATGGTGATCATTATGTTCTCGTACATGCGGTCGCACTTTATGATTTCGCTGGAGGCCACTTTGACCTGGAGTCGGACTTTGGTGCTGGTGTTAAGGCCGAGTTGAGTGGCGAATTCGGTTGCTATAAATGAGTTGGTAGCTCCCGAATCAAATAGTATAGTGGCGGGGGTGGCGTGTACTAGGAAGGTTCCGGAGACTATGTTGCTGTCTCCGATCCTGGCTTTTCTTAGGGAAAGCATTTTTCCATGAATGGTTGGCGTTGCGACCTTGTGGGGTGAGACGGTCCTGGGGTTTTTAGGCCCTCGAGTGGGAATTGTGTGACTCCCCTCAGGTTTCCTTTTGTATCCCAGGTGTGTCTCCCGGGATTGGTTTGATACTTGTTGTAGTTGGAATGCCTTGGCATAGGCTTCCCCGAGGGTTCTCGGTTCTTGTGTGGCCAGGGCTTTCTGGTGTTCGGGATCAAGGCCTGTTATGAACTTCTTGACCTTGCTCATCTCGGTGGGCACCAGCTCGGGGGTGAGGCGAGCCAGTATGCGGAATTGCTGGTAGTATTCCATGATCGGTGCTGCCCCTTGTTTTAGGTGGAGGAACTCTTCGCATATGGTGGCTTTTAGATGGTTGGGGTAAAATTGTTCTCGTAGTCGTGTTTTTAGGGTTTCTCAGTTGAATTCGGGGCTTTGTTCGTATGTGGGTCTTTCGTGAGCCCACCAGGTGTCGGCCTCGTGTCTGAAGTAGAAGGAGGCTATTCTTACTTCCGGGCATCTGTTGCCCTGAATATCTTGTCAAAAGTCCCGATCCATTCCTCGAGGGTCGTGGGGTCTTCGTTCCCCGAGAAGATGGGTGGTTGGTGTGCCGAGACTTGGTGGTGGATTTCCAAGTTCTCGTTTGTTGGTGATGGCTGGGGAACGGTAGTACTTAGTGCCTGGGCAATTTGGGCCAGGCGTTGCAAATTCTGAGTCAAGAATTCCTGGGTGGGGAGTTTCGGTGTTCCTACCTGTTTCCTTTTTAGCGTCATTCTGGTGTTCATGGGTTGATGTTATTTTGCATTCATACCTTGATGCGATAAGAGGGGAAGTTTTCTTCAAATAAGTAAGGGAGGGTTATGTGTAGGTTTCACAGTCTCACCGCGCGTCCTAAGGTTCGTGAGTCCTATGTTCCTAAATACTTAGAGTTCAAGCCTATTGTCTTAAAGTCTAGTCTTAAGAGCCTTATCCTAAGGTCAAACTTAGGCTCTGATACCAACTGTAACACCCCGAAATTTTTAACTTTCGAAACTTATGTAATAAAGGTGAATTCTCATTAAATCCCAAAACATAATACAAGAGTACGGGGTTCTATGCCACACCTGAGCTAGAGAACTCAGGTGCACAGGCTTACTTCTAGAATCCTCAAATAGTATTAATACATAAACATGGCACGCAGGCCGAAAGGGAAACTATCTACTCTATGCCCCGAATCTCTAGCGCACTCCAGTGTCTAATCATCTGTGCCTGAAAGCCAAATATATCTGTTCAGCGAGATATGCTGGTAACCCACTCCAACGCGTTGAAATACAGTACATATAGATATATACATAGATATAAGAAAAACCATTCCGAAGCATGAAGATATATCCTAAGAGACTCTAGCTTTTAAAACGGGGATAAGCACAGTCAACAGTTATACAATTCATAAGCATAGGGAAACAGACTCGACAAATAGAGATAAGCACAGCCAATAGTCATAACCAAGCATATACGGTTTACTAGCATGTATCCTATGGTCACGTTTTCATAAAATTCATAACATCAAACCATCCATATCTCATCACATAGCACACTTTGATGGCGCCATAGGACCAATCGCATGCCCATACATGTGGGTCAGCGCATATAGCTCTGACACGGCCCCGCAGCACCCTGCCTCGTATCGCAACACGGAGGGGTCGATCGCAACCGACCGATGAACCGCATCTCATCATAATGTTTGATCGCAACCAAACAGTGGACCGCAGCCCAAGAGTAGTCATCTGACCGCAGCCAGGAATATGAACCGCAGCTCATGTAAAACGTTTGATCGCAACCAAACGGTGGACCGCAGCCCGAGAGTGTAAGTCTTACCGCAACCAGCTTCTGAACCGCAGCTCAGGAATAACCAATTTGATCGCAACCAAATTGGGGTATCATGCACACATAACACATAACAAACACATGCAACCCATATTAACACATTGGGAAGGGGGAGAAAACGTATAATGAAACCTATGCGCGGTCGTACACATACTAGGAATATTCCTAAGGGGTTCATACTTCTTTCACCTAGGCCAATGGGATACCAATTCAACTAGCATGCGATATATATATAAGACTCAAATTATCCTACGAATGGTACCCGAAACATCACACTAGACTCAGGCACGATAAACGGAGTCCGTTGGGACACCACGGGGGTCGGGGGAACATCAAACGAGGAAGCCGGGATCCCGAGGTGGGATAATTTCCAGCGGGTAGCCGGTGGGTGGGCGGCCACCCGCCGGCTGCCCGCCGGAAACTACTATTCCGGGCAGCGGGTCGCCGGCGGGCAGCTGCCCGCCCGCCGGCTGCCCGCTGCCGGCGACGCTAATTCCGGCCGCGGGTAGGTGGCGGGTCCCCTAACCCCCACTGACTCATTTTCACAATAAACGCCCCGGGATCTGTTGTGGAACCCAAAGCCATGCTTAGACACTTTTAAACGCAATCGATGACACCACGTAGACAATTAATGGATCAAAAGCAAGAAACATACGGCACGTATCCTATCATGCTCCCTAAACATAATTAACACCCAAACATGCGAATTCCCACCCAATACATTAAGAATAACACCAAATGAGTTTCACGATACATCCTAGGGCTCTAATCATATTTAAATCATCAAGAACATAACTCATCTTTTAATATCAAGAAACATCAAGATTCATCAAGAACATCACACAATCATCAAGAATCCTCATCATCATCAAGATTACCAAGATCACACATAAAATCATATCACCAATTATCAAGATCACATCATCAATATTGTAAACGTTTCATCAAGACACAAGAGTATAGATGGAGGCCTAAGGGGGAGATCATAGCTAAGAAAATAGGTTTTGTTGAGACATGGGTTACCTCTTAGCCTTAATTAATTTCCTTGGCTATGAAGGGTCTTTCTCTAAGTCTTCCTTCTTTCTTGATTTCTCCTAGGGGAATTCTTGGAGCTCCTTGTGTGGTGAGAAATTATTGTGGTGTGGGTTCTAGGTGCCTCCTATTGTAACACCCCGTGTTACGGCCCCTAAAACCATTTAATCAATTAATCAGTAACCCAAGAGAAAGAATAAATTATAATTAATTAGGGAAAAAGACCCACCATAGTCCATGGGCCCTCATGTATAAACCCAACCCCTAAACCCAATCCTTAGTTCCAAAAGGAATAGAATTAGCGAGCCTATAATATTAGTTCCTAATTAGGACTCCTAAATATATATATAGGGGACTTAAGAGGCACCTAGAACTCCCCATATGATTAACGCCCACCACCCCAAAAAGAGCTCCAAGAATTCCCTTAGGAGAAATCAAGAAAGCAAAGAAGCTTAAAGAAAGATCCTTCATAGCCAAGGAATTAATTAAGGCTAAGAGGTAACCCATGTCTCAACAAAACCTATTTTCATAGCTATGATTTCCCCTTAGGGTTTCCCCCGTATGATTGTGAATGGCGAATTACTATGATTATTAGTGATGTTGATTTAATGATTCCGTGGGGAATCTTGGTAATCTTGATATTGGGAGTTTCTTGATAATTGGGATGTCCTTGATGATTAATTGGGATTCCTGATGATGATGTGCTGCTCTTGATGATTATGTTGTTCTTGATGATTAATTGCTATCCTTGATGATATGTGTTTGTAACACCCCGTGTTACGGCCTTCAATCCCGGATTAATTATTAAATTAATCCCATTAATAATAATTAAATATGATTTAATTCAGTTAGGTTTCCGTCCACCATGAACCGTGGACCCTTGCCTAAATTAGAGTCCTAAGCCTATTAGGAATAAAGAAAGTAAACCCTTTACTATTCAAATTCTAATTAGGAATCCTAGACCTAGTTATCTATTAGGAATAAAGGAAGTAGGCCTTTTACTATTCAGACTACGATTAGGATTCCCTTTAATTAATTAATATGGTCCACTATGGGCCATGGACCCTTATCCCTAAACCCAATCCTTAGTTCCAAAAGGAATAGAATTAGCAAGCCTATAATATTAGTTCCTAACCAGGACTCCTAAATATATAAATAGGAGACTTAAGAGGCACCTAGAACCTCCCACACGCCTAGACGCCCCATCACCCCAAGAGAGCTCCAAGAATTCCCTTAGAAGAAATCAAGAAAGCAAGAAAGCTTAAAGAAAGATCCTTCATAGCCAAAGAATTAATTAAGGCTAAGAGGTAACCCATGTCTCAACAAAACCTATTTTCATAGCTATGATTTCCCCTTAGGGTTTCCCCCATATTATTGGGAATGGCGAAATTATGGTAATTATTATTGATGTTGATTTGAGGATTCCATGGGGAATCTTGATAATCTTGATATTGGGAGTTTCTTGATAATTAGGATGTTCTTGATGATTAATTGGGATTTTGATGATTATGTGTTGTTCTTGATGATTATGATGTTCTTGCTGATTAATTGGCATCCTCGATGTTTATGTGTTGTTCTTATCGAATCTTGCAATTAGAAGATGAATCGCATTCTTGTTGATATAAAAATAATTAGAACCCTAGGTTGTATCGTATGTTATTATTCTTGGGTTATCGGGTGGGGAAATCACATGTTTGGGTGTGGATTATGATTAGAAAAGCATGATAGGTTATGTGCCGTTCGTTTATCGTATTTGATCCGTTAATTGTCTATGTGTTGTCGTTAATTACGTTGAAAAGTGTCTAAGCATGGTTTCGGGTTCCACAACGGTTCTCGGGACGAAAACTTGATGAAAGAGTCAGTGGGGGGTAGGTGGGGGGTAGGGGACCCGCCACCTACCCACGGCCGAGAACACTGTTCCGGCAGCGAGCAGCAGGCGGGCGGGCAGCTGCCCGCCGGCGACCCGCTGCCCGGAACAGTATTGTCCGGCGGGCAGCCGGCGGGTGGACCCCCACCCACCGGCTACCCGCTGGAATTTTCCCCCCTCGGGACCCCGGCTTCCCCGTTTGATGTTTCCCCGATCCCCGTGGTGTCCCAACGGACCCCGTTTGTCGTGCCTATGTCTAGTTTGACATTTCGGGTACCGTTCGTAGGTTTATGAGTCTATTATATTGCATGCTAGTTGAATTGGTATCCCGTTGACCTAGGTGGAAGAAGTATGAACCCCTTAGGACTATTCTTAGTATGTGGTGGATCACGCATAGGTTTTGTTATACGCTTTATCCCCCTTCCCAATGTGTAATGTGGGCTGCATGTGCTTGCTATGTGTTATGTGTGCGTGTTGCCCCAATTCGGTTGCGATCGGATTGGTTATCCTGAGCTGCGGTTCAGAAGCCGGCTACAGTCAGATGGGAATTCCTGGCTATAGTCGGACGACGGTATCCTGGGCTGCGGTCCAGAAGCTGGTTGTAGTCAGATGGGAATTCCTGGCTGCAAACAGATGACAATTTCCTGAGCTGCGGTTCAGAAGCTGGCTGTAGTCAGATGGGAATTCCTGGCTACAGTCAGGTAGCACACGCTCTTGGGCTGTGGTCCGCTGTTTGGTTGCGATCAAACACTATGATGAGCTGCGGTTCATCGGTCGGTTGCGATCGACCCCTCCGTGTTGCGATACGGGGCAGGGTGCTGCGGGGCCGTGTCAGAGCTATATGCGCTGACCCTCATGTATGGGCATGCGATTGGTCCTGTGGCGCCAACAAAGTGTGCTATGTGTTGTGATATGGATGAGCTGTGATTATGAGTGTCTTGGAGAAATGTGACTGTGGGATTTATGTTGGGGAATTGTTTATGATGAGTCAAGATTACTGCTTATACCTTGCCTTATTTGCCTTATCTGTTATGAACTGCTTATGACTGTTATAACTATTGCTTGTGTCTGGCCTTATCTGTCGAGTCATTCCCGGTTTTAAAGCTAGAGTTCGTAGGATATATCTTCATGCTCAAAATGGTTTTCGTATATCTATATATATCTCTATATGTATTGTATTTCAACGCGTTGGAGTGGGTTACCAGCATCTCTCGCTGAACAGATATATTTGGCTTTCAGGCACAGAGGATTAGAGCACTAGAGCGCGCTAGAACTGGAACGTAGAAGTAGTATAGTTTCCCTTTCGGCCTGCGTGCCATATTATGCATTTATATTTCAGAGGATAGTAGTTAGACAGCCTGTGCACCTGGGTTCTCTAGCCCAGGTGTGGCATAGCACCCCGTACACTTGTGTTACGTTTTGGGATTTAATGAGATGTTACCTTTATTATTAAGTTTTAAATGTCTTGAAAATCAGGGGTGTTACAGTTGGTATCAGAGCTTAAGTTTGACCCTAGGATAAGACTCTTAAGACCGGACTCTAGGACACTAGGCTTGAACTCTAGGTACTTAGGAACATAGGATCCAGGAATCTTAGGACGCGCAGTGAGATTGTGAAACCTACACATAACCTCCCCTCACTTCATCCCTCTCTAACTTAAAGGAACCTCCCCCTACGCTTACCACACCAGGTAAGGGTGCGAATAGATAAGTTTACTTCCACAACTGGGTAACGTACACTTACCCGATAAATCGCCTCGCCCTAACTCCCGTCAAAAGACTTGACAAAGACCCTGACCAAAGAAAAGGAAAATTTGGATGACTACTAAGAAGAGGCGTTACAGTCAAGACTGCTAAAAGGGACGGACTGCAATACGCACCAACCCAGGGTAACCACGGTAACCCCCGAGTCAGACAAATGACATGCACCTTCCGACAAGTTGCCTTATCTCGGCAAACCCAGGTTGCGGCTACAACAAACAGGAAGGAGAACTAGGACACCTATTAAAGTAGCGAAGGAACGACACTATTAGTCGAATCCTTGGGTGCAAGGTAAGTATATCGCGACACCTTGCGACCCCACCACCCCAATTTAAAATATCATCCGCCCTGAAACCCCAGCATCTTGATACCCCTATTTGTTGAAAACTCCCACTCTGAATCCTTAATTACCTTAAGAGCAAATTCGCAACCGTCATGACCTTGCTCACCCTTTGTTACGCTTAACCCAAACCCTCGGAAACCCTAAATTGTTATTGCCCTTACTCTAAGTTCATATCCCCACTTCGTTTGGAAACCCTGTTAAAAACCGTAGAGCAGCATAAGGCCCTTACCCTACCCAGGGGCGTGAAGAACCGACATTCATTGATTCAATATTAAAATGAGTTGTTAGATAGGAATCGGCGAAGTAGGTGGAGGTTACGATTACGTATCACCCCACCCTTGCACGAAAACCGTGAAGGCTTCACGAGAAACCATAGCCTGTACGTACGCCACCAAAGAACGCCATGCGTTGACAAGAGCGGGCAAAACAAATACGTTCAATGTGTCAGGGGCCCTCGCTACAGAAAACATCGTCAAATAGGTGCAACAGGCCGAACCTCGAGGAGGACATAAATCCTTGCTAAGAATTTCATCCACCAAGGAAGGGATGAAACCCAAATAGAACAAGAAAGACTAACCCGAAACCCCCTTACCCTTAAGAACCCTCGGCAAGGATTAGGAGTCAAGACCTAGGGGTTTGACCCACTAAACCGACTGGGTCCAGACTTCTGGACATCCGAGGGGAACGTGCACGGAAACCATCACGAGAATTCTCCTGGAAGCCATAGAAACGAAGGGGACTTCGACACGGGAAGAGAAGATCAAACGAAAATCTTAGAATCAAACAAAGCCAAGGAAAAGGGATCACCAGTTCGACTGCATGCCACAACCAAGCCCCAAACAGGCATAATCACTCGAAGCCAAGAGTCCTTAGCCCCTTTCCCTCCCCTTGCCAATCAAGTACCATTTCGTTAAAGAATCCGTCCTATCACTCCAAACCTCGCTCTTGATCCCTCATTACAGACAAACCCATACAAGGTGGCAACCTTCCTTCCTGTATTACGACCTTGAGACATCGACCCTATCCGCCCCTCGACTTTGAAACCTAGCCCTTGCACTTTTTACACCCCTTTAAACCCAGACCAAGAAAACATATATATATATATGTATGTATATCTACCTCTAGAACTCGTGCTTAAGGATCAATGAACATTGTACGATGGGTCATCCTATGTATCCAAGTCCCTTTTATTGTGCACAAGGGCATGGGACTTTTCAGGACATGAATCTGTGCATTTTTGGGGTCTTTCCCGAAGGAATTGACTATTCCTAGTCACTTTCCCGCGGGTCCCCAACGGGTCTTTGACGGGACCTTGGCGGGTCCTTGGCAGGAGCTTGGCAGGCGGACGACCGCCCACCTCGCGCCCACTGGTACAATGTGCTGATTTCTTAACCCCTCATTTTATTGATTGGTGGTGCACTTGTGTGCCTCGATTGAGGAATGTGAGTCTTGGGTAAGGAACCATGGACCCCCCAAACATAGTGTCCTACGTAAATGACCTTGACGCACGAGACACCATCGGGAAATCACAATCAATTACATTGCACGAGTAATTGAAATCGGATCCTACGATACAACCGACTAGGGATGTTTGGCGTAAAGGATTGCGCAAACCAAGGAGGCGAGTTGGGAACTCGTACTAAGAACCCACGAAAACCTTAAAAGTCAAAATGCTAAGGAGGGACCGGGACTCCTCCAAACCATGGACATCGTTCGAGCAAATCAGAGGACTCCTTACAAGTTGTATGGAATCAAGAACTACGTAGCCCATGGTGCTAAGCAAAAGGGTGAAGAACACATTCGCGCCAAGACTTCAAGGGTCATTAAGGACCCACAAGGAAATGAGGTGACTCGTAAAGTCGCCGAGTCATCCCACAACGAGATTTGGTAACCGACTGCACTTTAAAAGAAAAAGGACACGCAAGGACACCTTCATCATTAAAAATAACACAAACAAGGCACAACAATGCCGAACCTCGGGTAAGACATGAAGTCTTACTAAGAATTTCATCCACTAAAGAGGAGATGAAATTCAATAAGAAGAGAAATTCAACCCAAAGTCCATCGACTCCCAAGAGACTTTGAGAAGAATTTGGGAAGTACGCCCTAGGAGATTGGCTTGGTTGACCCAACTCGGTCAAGACCTTGGGTGCATTAAAGAAGTAAGTGTTGAATCACCACGGGAAATTCCCTCAAGAAAGAAGAAAAGGATGAAACCTTAGCCTGGGAAGCAAGGTCTAAACAAGGATCTTAAAGTCAAGCAAGCACCAACACCAAGGAAGGAGGATCATCAGCTCGTTGGCGCATCGTGATCAAAGCATCTAACCAGATTATTCACTTGGGATCGAGAAACCTTAACCCATCCTAGCCGAATTCCTTTTCCTCCCTCGGAAAATCGGCCCCTTCCTTATTTCAAAACCCTTTCTACCCTTCAGACCCCATTCTCAATCCCATGTTTTAACGATTCCATACAAGTGGCAACCTCACAACCTAAGTTGCAACCTCGAAAACTTGATCCTAATTCCTGAATTCACCGTGTCCTCAAGTTTGAAACCCACTCTCTTAGCCCTGTAAAACCTAATCGCTCC
Organism: Ipomoea nil; assembly: GCF_001879475.1. NCBI lineage: Eukaryota > Viridiplantae > Streptophyta > Magnoliopsida > Solanales > Convolvulaceae > Ipomoea > Ipomoea nil. The sequence goes on along the minus strand of NW_017618593.1, from coordinate 708,371 downwards.
CAAAAACCCAACACACATAGGCATTCAAGTATACAATTTCCCCGTGGAATACCTTCTCTACAGGACCACGGTTCTTCTCTTGACTCGTTAACCCTGCAATGATTTCCAAGCTTCGGGGACGAAGCTTCTCGTAAGGGGGGGAGAGTGTAACACCCCGTGTTACGGCCTTCAATCCCGGATTAATTATTAAATTAATCCCATTAATAATAATTAAATATGATTTAATTCGGTTAGGTTTCCGTCCACCATGAACCGTGGACCCTTGCCTAAATTAGAGTCCTAAGCCTATTAGGAATAAAGAAAGTAAACCCTTTACTATTCAGATTCTAATTAGGAATCCTAGACCTAGTTATCTATTAGGAATAAAGGAAGTAGGCCTTTTACTATTCAGACTACGATTAGGATTCCCTTTAATTAATTAATATGGTCCACTATGGGCCATGGACCCTTATCCCTAAACCCAATCCTTAGTTCCAAAAGGAATAGAATTAGCAAGCCTATAGTATTAGTTCCTAACCAGGACTCCTAAATATATAAATAGGGGACTTAAGAGACACCTAGAACCTCCCACACGCCTAGACGCCCCATCACCCCAAGAGAGCTCCAAGAATTCCCTTAGAAGAAATCAAGAAAGCAAGAAAGCTTAAAGAAAGATCCTTCATAGCCAAGGAATTAATTAAGGCTAAGAGGTAACCCACGTCTCAACAAAACCTATTTTCATAGCTATGATTTCCCCTTAGGGTTTCCCCCATATTATTGGGAATGGCGAAATTATGGTAATTATTATTGATGTTGATTTGAGGATTCCATGGGGAATCTTGATAATCTTGATATTGGGAGTTTCTTGATAATTAGGATGTTCTTGATGATTAATTGGGATTTTGATGATTATGTGTTGTTCTTGATGATTATGATGTTCTTGGTGATTAATTGGCATCCTCGGTGTTTATGTGTTATTCTTATCGAATCTTGCAATTAGAAGATGAATCGCATTCTTGTTGATATAAAAATAATTAGAACCCTAGGTTGTATCGTATGTTATTATTCTTGGGTTATCGGGTGGGGAAATCACATGTTTGGGTGTGGATTATGATTAGAAAAGCATGATAGGTTATGTGCCGTTCGTTTATCGTATTTGATCCGTTAATTGTCTATGTGTTGTCGTTAATTACGTTGAAAAGTGTCTAAGCATGGTTTCGGGTTCCACAACGGTTCTCGGGACGAAAACTTGATGAAAGAGTCAGTGGGGGGTAGGGGACCCGCCACCTTCCCACGGCCGAGAACACTGTTCCGGCAGCGGGCAGCAGGCGGGCGGGCAGCTGCCCGCCGGCGACCCGCTGCCCGGAACAGTATTGTCCGGCGGGCAGCCGGCGGGTGGACCCCCACCCACCGGCTACCCGCTGGAATTTTCCCCCCTCGGGACCCCGGCTTCCCCGTTTGATGTTTCCCCGATCCCCGTGGTGTCCCAACGGACCCCGTTTGTCGTGCCTATGTCTAGTTTGACATTTCGGGTACCGTTCGTAGGTTTATGAGTCTATTATATTGCATGCTAGTTGAATTGGTATCCCGTTGACCTAGGTGGAAGAAGTATGAACCCCTTAGGACTATTCTTAGTATGTGGTGGATCACGCATAGGTTTTGTTATACGCTTTATCCCCCTTCCCAATGTGCAATGTGGGCTGCATGTGCTTGCTATGTGTTATGTGTGCGTGTTGCCCCAATTCGGTTGCGATCGGATTGGTTATCCTGAGTTGCGGTTCAGAAGCCGGCTACAGTCAGATGGGAATTCCTGGCAATAGTCGGACGACGGTATCCTGGGCTGCGGTCCAGAAGCTGGTTGTAGTCAGCTGGGAATTCCTGGCTGCAAACAGATGACATTTTCCTGAGCTACGGTTCAGAAGCTGGCTGTAGTCAGATGGGAATTCCTGGCTACAGTCAGGTAGCACACGCTCTTGGGCTGCGGTCCGCTGTTTGGTTGCGATCAAACACTATGATGAGCTGCGGTTCATCGGTCGGTTGCGATCGACCCCTCCGTGTTGCGATACGGGGCAGGGTGCTGCGGGGCCGTGTCAGAGCTATATGCGCTGACCCTCATGTATGGGCATGCGATTGGTCCTGTGGCGCCAACAAAGTGTGCTATGTGTTGTGATATGGATGAGCTGTGATTATGAGTGTCTTGGAGAAATGTGACTGTGGGATTTATGTTGGGGAATTGTTTATGATGGGTCAAGATTACTGCTTAGACCTTGCCTTATTTGCCTTATCTGTTATGAACTGCTTATGACTGTTATAACTATTGCTTGTGTCTGGCCTTATCTGTCGAGTCATTCCCGGTTTTAAAGCTAGAGTTCGTAGGATATATCTTCATGCTCAAAATGGTTTTCGTATATCTATATATATCTCTATATGTATTGTATTTCAACGCGTTGGAGTGGGTTACCAGCATCTCTCGCCGAACAGATATATTTGGCTTTCAGGCACGGAGGATTAGAGCACTGGAGCGTGCTAGAACTGGAACGTAGAAGTAGTATAGTTTCCCTTTCGGCCTGCGAGCCATATTATGCATTTATATTTCAGAGGATAGTAGTTAGACAGCCTGTGCACCTGGGTTCTCTAGCCCAGGTGTGGCATAGCACCCCATACACTTGTGTTACGTTTTGGGATTTAATGAGATTTTACCTTTATTATTAAGTTTTAAATGTCTTGAAAATCAGGGGTGTTACAGTGTTGTTCCTACCGAATCATGCAATTAGAAGGCGAATCGTATTCTTGTGGATATAAAAGTGATTAGAACCCTAGGTTGTATCGTATGATCTTATTCTTGGATTATCGGGTGGGAAATCGCATGTTTGGGTGTTGATTATGATTAGAAAAGCATGTTAGGTTATGTGCCGTTCGTCTATCGTAATTGATCCGTTAATTGTCTATGAGTTGTCGTTAATTACGTTGAAAAGTGTCTAAGCATGGTTTCGGGTTCCACAACGGTTCCCGGGGCGAAAAGTGATGAAAAGAGTCAGTGGGGGGTAGGGGACCCACCACCTACCCGCGGCAATTCGGGCAGCTCCGGCAGCGGGCAGCCGGCGGGCGGGCAGCTGCCCGCCGGGCACCCGCTGCCCGGAACAGTGTCAGCCGGCGGGTGGACCCCACCCACCGGCTACCCGCTGGAATTTCTCCCACCTCGGGATCCCGGCTTCCCCGTTTGATGTTTCCCCGATCCCCGTGGTGTCCCAACGGACCCCGTTTGTCGTGCCTATGTCTAGTTTGATATTTTGGGTACCGTCCGTAGGTTTATGAGTCCATTATATCGCATGCTATTTGAATGGGTATCCCGTTGACCTAGGTGAAAGAAGTATGAACCCCTTAGGACTATTCTTAGTATGTGATGGATCACGCATAGGTTTGTTATACGCTTTATCCACCTTCCCAATGTGTAATGTGGGTTGCATGTGCTTGCTATGTGTTATGTGTGTGTGTTACCCCAATTCGGTTGCGATCGGATTGGTTATCCTGAGCTGCGGTTCAGAAGCTGGCTGCGGTCAGATGGGTATTCCTGGCTGCGGTCAGATGACATTCTCTTGGGCTGCGGTCCACCGTTTGGTTGCGATCAAACGTTTCTATACGAGCTGCGGTTCGTCCTTTTTCCTGGCTGCGGTCAGATGACACTCTCTTGGGTTGCGGTCCACTGTTTGGTTGCGATCAAACATTATGATGAGCTGCGGTTCATCGGTCGGTTGCGATCGACCTCCCCGTGTTGCGATACGGGGTATGGTGCTGCGGGGCTGTGTCAGAGCTATATGCGCTGACCCTCATGTATGGGCATGCGATCGGTCCCGTGGCGCCAACAATGTGCGTTATGTGGGTGATACGGACGAGTGGTGACTATAAGTGCTTTGGGATGTGACTATGGGATTTATATTGGGGATTGTTCCTGTTGGGTTATGATTACCGTTTATGCCTTGTTGTAACTGCTTTATCTATTGAGAAATGCTTATGCTCGCTATGTCTATTACTGATGTCTAGCCTTAACTGTTGAGTCATTCCCGGTTTAAAAGCTAGAGTTCGTAGGATATATCTTCATGTTCATAATGGTTTTCGTATATCTATATATATATCTCTATATGTATTGTATTTCAACGCGTTGGAGCGCGCTAGAACTGGAGCGTAGAAGTAGAGTAGTTTCCCTTTCGGCCTGCGTGCCATATTATGCATTATGTTTCAATGGATATTAGTTAGACCGCCTGTGCACCTGGGTTCTCTAGCCCAGGTGTGGCATAGCACCCCGTACACTTATGAGATACTTGGGATGTAATGAGATATTGCCTTTATTATTTAAGTTTAAAATGTCTTGAAAATCTGGGGTGTTACAGTTGGTATCAGAGCCTAAGTTTGACCCTAGGAAAAGACTCTTAAGACCGGACTTTATGACATTAGGCTTGAGCTCTAAGTACCTAGGAACATAGGACTCAGGGAGCTTAGGACGCGCGGTAAGATTGTGAAACCTACACATAACTTCCATACACGTTGCCCTTCCCCATTCTAAAACCCTTCCCCACTTATCACTTCACCAGAAGTGCGTCGAACTCTAACTTAACATTCTTATAAACACTGACCAGAAGGACGATAGCATGGCACCGAACAGAAGGCAATCAAGGACTCCGGAACCAGCCACCAACGACCCCTTGACCCAAACCCTACAGCAACTAACACAAGTCGCGCAGGCGCTAAGCGACGCGGCCCTTCGCAACGCCAGGCCCCTACCGCCTCCGGTGAATACAAACTCTGACGTCGCTCGACAAGTCTCGAATCACCGACCACCCACGTTCTTCGAAGAGGACGACCCCGCAGTCCTGGAAGAATGTATTCGGACTCTTGACAAAATTCTAGGGGTAGTAGAATGCCCAGAGGAGCGTCGTGTAGAAATAGCCTCGTTCTACTTCGGACACGAGGCCGACCTCTGGTGGATCCACGAAGGACCCACCCACCGACAAGAACCAGGGTTCAACTGGGAAAGCCTCAAGGCACGACTACGTGAACGGTTCTACCCAACCCACATAAAAGCATCCATGTATGAAGAGTTCCTCCATCTAAAGCAAGGAACGGCCACCGTCGTGGAGTACCATAAACGATTCCTCGAACTGGCGCGCTTCGCACCCGAACTTGTCCCCACCGAGGTGACCAAGGTAGAAAGATTCGTATCGGGCCTCAACTTCGAAGCCCGAAAGGCGCTAGTAGTAAGTAGGCCCCGGACCCTCAACGAGGCTTACGTCAGTGCCGCAAACCTCTATCGGATCCAACTACTTCAACGCGGAGCTCAGGAACAAATGCGAAGAAGGAACACCGGGAGTGGGGCACCACCGACGAAAAGAACAAGGAACGACATCGGCATGAGATCAAACAACCCGACTAACCCAAGACCGCCCCCGGGAAGCAACGAAGCGAACCCAAGAAACTTCCCTTGCCCGAGATGCAACAAAAGTCACAGAGGCAAGGACTGCGCAGGCAACCCCTGGCAATGCTTCAACTGCGGGGAGGAAGGACACAAGGCCTTCCAATGCACTCGGCCCCCAAGACCGCGTCCCACCACCACGGGCCAACACGGGGGTACCGGTCACCAAGGGGGCTACGGCGCTCCCGGAAAAGTATTCGTCATGAGCCAAACGCAAGCCGACCTCGGAAACGAAGAAGGCCTAGAAGGGGAAAACCCAATCCCTGAAGACGAGGACCATACGGACCCCGCCGAAGAAAACCCCGAAAGCGAATTCTGTCTAGGTCAAGCCATCACCCCCTTGTAACCGCCCCCGTATCGTATAGACCACTTATTTAGTTTAATTACTTCGGAAACATTATGTCTACTTAGCCTAGCTATTTAGAAAGTATTATGAATAAAGATTTCGTTCATCAAGATCCAACACAAGGTAAAGCACAAGTTATGTCATCAACTCAACCCTTTCCCCACTAAAAGACGAAATAAGGAAAAAGACAAAGGGAGACTACACCACCAAGCAATACCTAATGTCACCATTAGGAATTGAACTCTAAACCTCCCATTTACAAGTCCAAACCCTTAACCACTAGCCCATGTGTGTTTCTTGAAACCCTAAGGGAACACCCTCTTAATAAACCCCTCCAAATCCCTAAAACCCATAAAATCCCCAAATCATAAACCCTCCTCCTTCTTCCCCAAATCACCCAACCTCTCTCTCTTCTCTCTCACGACCCCCCCCCCCCCCCTAAGACCTCGCCGGCCGACCACCACAAACGCACCACAACCCGCGACGCCAGCCCACCAGCCGCCCGAGCCTCGCCCGCTGCCGCACGCCACGCGACGCCACCACCACGCCATCTCGCCTCCCACCGAGTCGCCACCTAAACCCCTTCCCACCGTCGCCGCCCTCGCCAGAAAAAGGGGCGTCGCCGGAAAAGGCTCGCCGGAGAACATGCCGGAAAAATCGCCGCCGTCTCGCCGGAAAAAAAAAAGATCACCGGAAAACGTCGCCATCAAACGAACGTCACAATGCCAAGGAAACCCCTCGGAATCCGTACCCCGGAATGGAGCAACGCCGATTACACCGTAATCGGAGGTAAAGCACTCGAACCCGAACAATTTTCTCCGGAATTGGTTGATATGCTTAAATACCGAGGCCTTTTAGATACTTACCTCGCCATCAAAGGGGACACATACCCCGAATTGGTGAAAGAATTCTACCAACACCTTGTGGCCACCAAACGGGGCGACAAAGTAGAAGTGACCACCAAGGTCCGTGGCAAGGAAATTGTGCTTTCCGAAGGCCGGTTGGCCAAGCTCTTGAAATTGACCACCACGGGTGTGTCTAACTATGACCGAAAGAGGTGGATTGATACCCAAACTACGGGATACAAAGACTATCTCGGGTACTTACTCGGGAAAGAGGACGGGTTCACCTCGGCCACTCGACCCAACCGAAAGTGGCTATCGGCGGAGCAAAAGATATTGGTTATGATTATAACCGATAGCCTCTTGCCCACCAATAACAAGAGCAAGGATGTGGGGAGCTTGGAGTGCACCTTTGCGTATCTCCTAAAACATAAAATCAAGTTCAACCTGCCGGCACTCATGCTAAAGCACATAGAGTTCTGCAAAACAAGCAACCGGCTTAGCCTACCTTACGGGATGATCCTAAGTTGGATCATGGAGAAAAAGGGGGTAGACCTAAGCCACACCGAAGTCAAGACCGCCAATGGCATGGTTTTCAATGCCCAAAACCTCCGCCGCAACGACATCTACTACATCGAAGGAGGGCACTATCTCACCCTCGAAGAAATTTGCCAAAAACCCGACGAGGAACGTAGGGAATTGGTTGATCGGTTGGACATCTCCAACAAAAAGCTCAAGCGGGCCATGCAAGACTGCGGAGGCACGGAAGAAAATGAAGGACAAGAGGAGGAAGGCGGGCCTAACCCGTCAGTGCACCCACAGCCAGGAGGGAACCCGAGGGGACAAGACGAGGGTTCAGTCAACGAACGCATACTCGCACAGCTCGACCAACAGAATCAAATCATGGAAGAAGGGTTCTCATCCGTGATCCGCACCACACACGCACTCGACCAAAGGGTAGCAGCGATCGAGGCCGCCTTGAGCACTCGCGGTGCACCCAGTTCCAGCGCAGGAAACCGAGGTACAACCGAAAACTTCCCTATCACAACACCATCAGAAGTTCAGCCTACCCCAAGCCAAGACAAACGTAAGGCCGCAACCCTAAACAGGAGGCCAAGCTACGATGTGTCTAGGGGTGAAAGGGTGGACTATAACACCGGGCTTTGGGGACGAAGCCCCTTGTAAGGGGGGAGAGTGTAACACCCCGTGTTACGGCCCCTAAAACCATTTAATCAATTAATCAGTAACCCAAGAGAAAGAATAAATTATAATTAATTAGGGAAAAAGGCCCACCATAGTCCATGGGCCCTCATGTATAAACCCAACCCCTAAACCCAATCCTTAGTTCCAAAAGGAATAGAATTAGCGAGCCTATAATATTAGTTCCTAATTAGGACTCCTAAATATATATATAGGGGACTTAAGAGGCACCTAGAACTCCCCACATGATTAACGCCCACCACCCCAAAAAGAGCTCCAAGAATTCCCTTAGGAGAAATCAAGAAAGCAAGGAAGCTTAAAGAAAGATCCTTCATAGCCAAGGAATTAATTAAGGCTAAGAGGTAACCCATGTCTCAACAAAACCTATTTTCATAGCTATGAATTCCCCTTAGGGTTTCCCCCGTATGATTGTGAATGGCGAATTACTATGATTATTATTGATGTTGATTTAATGATTCCATAGGGAATCTTGGTAATCTTAATATTGGGAGTTTCTTGATAATTGGGATGTCCTTGATGATTAATTGGGATTCCTGATGATGATGTGCTGTTCTTGATGATTATGTTGTTTTTGATGATTAATTGCAATCCTTGATGATATGTGTTGTTCCTACCGAATGTTGCAATTAGAAGGCGAATCGTATTCTTGTGGATATAAAAGTGATTAGAACCCTAGGTTGTATCGTATGATCTTATTCTTGGATTATCGGGTGGGAAATCGCATGTTTGGGTGTTGATTATGATTAGAAAAGCATGTTAGGTTATGTGCCGTTCGTCTATCGTAATTGATCCGTTAATTGTCTATGAGTTGTCGTTAATTACGTTGAAAAGTGTCTAAGCATGGTTTCGGGTTCCACAACGGTTCCCGGGGCGAAAAGTGATGAAAAGAGTCAGTGGGGGGTAGGTGGGGGGTAGGGGACCCACCACCTACCCGCGGCAATTCGGGCAGCTCCGGCAGCGGGCAGCCGGCGGGCGGGCAGCTGCCCGCCGGGCACCCGCTGCCCGGAACAGTGTCAGCCGGCGGGTGGACCCCACCCACCGGCTACCCGCTGGAATTTCTCCCACCTCGGGATCCCGGCTTCCCCGTTTGATGTTTCCCCGATCCCCGTGGTGTCCCAACGGACCCTGTTTGTCGTGCCTATGTCTAGTTTGACATTTCGGGTACCGTTCGTAGGTTTATGAGTCTATTATATTGCATGCTAGTTGAATTGGTATCCCGTTGACCTAGGTGGAAGAAGTATGAACCCCTTAGGACTATTCTTAGTATGTGGTGGATCACGCATAGGTTTTGTTATACGCTTTATCCCCCTTCCCAATGTGTAATGTGGGCTGCATGTGCTTGCTATGTGTTATGTGTGCGTGTTGCCCCAATTCGGTTGCGATCGGATTGGTTATCCTGAGCTGCGGTTCAGAAGCCGGCTACAGTCAGATGGGAATTCCTGGCTATAGTCGGACGACGGTATCCTGGGCTGCGGTCCAGAAGCTGGTTGTAGTCAGCTGGGAATTCCTGGCTGCAAACAGATGACATTTTCCTGAGCTGCGGTTCAGAAGCTGGCTGTAGTCAGATGGGAATTCCTGGCTACAGTCAGGTAGCACACGCTCTTGGGCTGCGGTCCGCTGTTTGGTTGCGATCAAACACTATGATGAGCTGCGGTTCATCGGTCGGTTGCGATCGACCCCTCCGTGTTGCGATACGGGGCAGGGTGCTGCGGGGCCGTGTCAGAGCTATATGCGCTGACCCTCATGTATGGGCATGCGATTGGTCCTGTGGCGCCAACAAAGTGTGCTATGTGTTGTGATATGGATGAGCTGTGATTATGAGTGTCATGGAGAAATGTGACTGTGGGATTTATGTTGGGGAATTGTTTATGATGGGTCAAGATTACTGCTTATACCTTGCCTTATTTGCCTTATCAGTTATGAACTGCTTATGACTGTTATAACTATTGCTTGTGTCTGGCCTTATCTGTCGAGTCATTCCCGGTTTTAAAGCTAGAGTTCGTAGGATATATCTTCATGCTCAAAATGGTTTTCGTATATCTATATATATCTCTATATGTATTGTATTTCAACGCGTTGGAGTGGGTTACCAGCATCTCTCGCTGAACAGATATATTTGGCTTTCAGGCACGGAGGATTAGAGCACTGGAGCGCGCTAGAACTGGAACGTAGAAGTAGTATAGTTTCCCTTTCGGCCTGCGAGCCATATTATGCATTTATATTTCAGAGGATAGTAGTTAGACAGCCTGTGCACCTGGGTTCTCTAGCCCAGGTGTGGCATAGCACCCCGTACACTTGTGTTACGTTTTGGGATTTAATGAGATGTTACCTTTATTATTAAGTTTTAAATGTCTTGAAAATCAGGGGTGTTACAGTGTTGTTCCTACCGAATCTTGCAATTAGAAGGCGAATCGTATTCTTGTGGATATAAAAGTGATTAGAACCCTAGGTTGTATCGTATGATCTTATTCTTGGATTATCGGGTGGGAAATCGCATGTTTGGGTGTTGATTATGATTAGAAAAGCATGTTAGGTTATGTGCCGTTCGTCTATCGTAATTGATCCGTTAATTGTCTATGAGTTGTCGTTAATTACGTTGAAAAGTGTCTAAGCATGGTTTCGGGTTCCACAACAGTTCCCGGGGCGAAAAGTGATGAAAAGAGTCAGTGGGGGGCAGGTGGGGGGTAGGGGACCCACTACCTACCCGCGGCAATTCGGGCAGCTCCGGCAGCGGGCAGCCGGCGGGCGGGCAGCTGCCCGGAACAGTGTCAGCCGGCGGGTGGACCCCACCCACCGGCTACCCGCTGGAATTTCTCCCACCTCGGGATCCCGGCTTCCCCGTTTGATGTTTCCCCGATCCCCGTGGTGTCCCAACGGACCCCGTTTGTCGTGCCTATGTCTAGTTTGATGTTTCGGGTACCGTTCGTAGGTTTATGAGTCCGTTATATCGCATGCTAGTTGAATGGGTATCCCGTTGACCTAGGTTAAAGAAGTATGAACCCCTTAGGACTATTCTTAGTATGTGATGGATCACGCATAGGTTTGTTATACGCTTTATCCCCCTTCCCAATGTGTAATGTGGGTTGCATGTGCTTGCTATGTGTTATGTGTGTGTGTTTCCCCAATTCGGTTGCGATCGGATTGGTTATCCTGAGCTGCGGTTCAGAAGCTGGCTGCGGTCAGATGGGTATTCCTGGCTGCGGTCAGACGACATTCTCTTGGGCTGCGGTCCACCATTTGGTTGCGATCAAACGTTTCTATACGAGCTGCGGTTCGTCCTTTTTCCTGGCTGCGGTCAGATGACACTCTCTTGGGCTGCGGTCCACTGTTTGGTTGCGATCAAACATTATGATGAGTTGCGGTTCATCGGTCGGTTGCGATCGACCTCCCCGTGTTGCGATACGGGGTATGGTGCTGCGGGGCTGTGTCAGAGCTATATGCGCTGACCCTCATGTATGGGCATGCGATCGGTCCCGTGGCGCCAACAATGTGCGTTATGTGGGTGATACGGACGAGTGGTGACTATAAGTGCTTTGGGATGTGACTATGGGATTTATATTGGGGATTGTTCCTGTTGGGTTATGATTACCGTTTATGCCTTGTTGTAACTGCTTTATCTATTGAGAAATGCTTATGCTCACTATGTCTATTACTGATGTCTAGCCTTAACTGTTGAGTCATTCCCGGTTTAAAAGCTAGAGTTCGTAGGATATATCTTCATGTTCATAATGGTTTTCGTATATCTATATATATATCTCTATATGTATTGTATTTCAACGCGTTGGAGTGGGTTACCAGCATCTCTCGCTGAACAGATATATTTGGCTTTCAGGCACAGAGGACTAGAGCACTGGAGCGCGCTGGAACTGGAGCGTAGAAGTAGAGTAGTTTCCCTTTCGGCCTGCGTGCCATATTATGCATTATGTTTCAATGGATATTAGTTAGACCGCCTGTGCACCTGGGTTCTCTAGCCCAGGTGTGGCATAGCACCCCGTACACTTATGAGATACTTGGGATGTAATGAGATATTGCCTTTATTATTTAAGTTTAAAATGTCTTGAAAATCTGGGGTGTTACACCTATGTCCCCTATTTATATATATTTAAGAGTCCTAATTAAGGCCCAAATAATATAGGCTTGCTAACTCTATTCCTTTTAGGACTAGGGGTTGGGTTTTTAGAGGTGAGGCCCACGGACTATGGTGGGCCTTTTCCTAATCAATTATTGTAATTTAATTCTTTCTTTGGATAATTGGTTAAATGATTAATTGGTTTTAGGGGTCGTAACACGGGGTGTTACAGCGACAGATTTTGGAAGAGGGTCATAACACACCCTATTCGGTCCACCCCAGAGGATACAAGTTATACAAAGACGTGAAGGGCTTCTTCTGGTGGCCTAATATGAAGAAGGAAGTTGCAGAGTTTTTTGGGAAATGCCTTAACTATCAGAAGGTAAAAGCGGAGCGTTGTAAGGTAAAGGGGTTGGTACAACCAATAGAAGTTCCACAAGGAAAGTGGGATTCTATATCTATGGATTTCGTGGGAGGTCTGCCGACAACCCGTTCGGGTAAGGACAAAATCTGGGTGATAGTTGATCGTTTGACTAAGACTGCCCGCCTTATCGCAATGAAGGAGACCTAAACAATGACACAGTTGGCTCAAGCTTATGTCAACCAAGTGGTAAAGTATCATGGAGTTCCGAGGGATATTGTCTCCGATAGGGATCCAAGGTTCTTGTCTCAATTTTGGAAATCCTTGCAAGCAGCTCTTGGAACTAAGCTAAGTCTCAGTACTGCTTTCCACCCAGCTACCGGTGGGCAAACAGAAAGGACTATCCAGACTATCGAAGATATGTTGAGAGCTTGTATGTTAGATTTCCAAGGGTCTTGGGAGGACCATTTGGATTTGATCGAGTTTTCTTACAACAATAACTATCATTCGAGCATTCGCATGGCACCCTATGAAGCTCTCTATGGACAGAAGTGTCGCAGCCCACTATGTTGGGAGGATCTTGCCAATCCGATAGTGTTGGGACCTCAGTATTTGCTTGACACATCCGAGAAAGATAAACAGATTCAAGAAAGGATGAAAGCAGCTCAAAATCGCCAAAAGTCCTACGCTGATTTGGTTAGAAGACAAGTGGAGTTCTCGGTTGGGGATAAAGTTTGGTTGAAAGTATCTCCTACCCGGGGAGTAATGCGGTTTGGAAAGAAATGGAAGTTGAGCCCTAGGTTTTTAGGCCCGTATGAAATCCTAGAGAGGGTTGGGAGTTTGGCTTACCGCTTGGCGTTGCCTATGGAGTTGGAAAGGGTACATAACGTGTTCCACGTATCACAGCTCAAGAGATATGTTCACGACCCGGCTCATGTTTTACCACCAGAAGTTATACCGATAGATGAAGATTTGTCTTACGAAGAAAGGCCGCTCAGAATTTTGGACTTCAAGACTCGGGACACACGTAGGAAATCTGTTATGATGGTAAAGGTTTGGTGGACACATCATGGGGTTGAGGAAGCTACTTGGGAGCTGGAGTCATCGATGCGGGAGCGGTACCCTGAGTTGTTTGTAGAAGGTACCTCGTTTTCCTCGTTTGTTGCTTGTCTTGTGTGCTTGCTTGTTTTTGCTTGTTGCCTTGTTGTTTAGCTAGCTTGAAAGTTGGTGTTTGGAGTTAGTAGTCTAGTTCTTGGTTGTTGTATAGAAGTTGGTGGTTGTGTTGAGGCTAGAGTTCTTGATGCTCAATCTATCCGTTTGTTAACCTCTTGCCAATCCTTGGATTTGAAATGCCTTCTTTCATGCTTTGGAATACTTCTTTGCTTTGGAATCCTTGTGAGTTCTTTGGGAGTCTTTGACCAAAAGAGTTTTTCTTGAACTTCTTGTCACAATGTCGTTTTCTTTCACCGTTTGCCTTTGATTCGTCGTACCCAAGCTTCTGGGACGAAGCTTCTTTGAAGGGGGAGAGGATGTGACACCCCAAAAATCCACATTCAATCCATGGATTAATTGAATAATTAATCCTATTGTATTTGAAGAATTAATTCCTAAAATCCTGATTTTTAATACTCAAGGACTAGTATTTGACTAGTCAACCTTAAAGTTGTGTTGTACCTTGAGCTTTGAGGGGAGTTCCCTTGTTCCTTACACTTTCTAAGGGTTAGTAAGGGTATTCTTGACTTTTCAGCAAGAGTTAGTATTGTAACCTAACCTAGAAGACTTCGTCATTTCATTCCCTACAATTCTTAGAAATTAGCTCTACCTTCTCTCTAGAAAAGAAGTGTAGCTTATTCTCTAAGACAAGTTGAGACCCTTGTCAAGATTCCAAGATTTGCTTCCGAGATTTAACCTCTCACCTATTTGGGCATCTAGGAGGGTAAGATCTAAGTTCATCTTGTGTTTTTGGTTCCACCTTAGTTGTTTTTTTCTTAAAGGTAGGATCTTTATGATCTTTTGGTTTAATCTTGAAGTGGGTTTGGAAAGTAAGCCTTGTGGGGAGCTTGTTGTTGTGTCAAGTGAAGTCTTTTGGTCTACAAGAGGTAACCCATGCTCTACAAAACCTATTTTGCTTACCTATATGTGATTTCTTGGATTCTACATGTGCTTTGCTATGAAATGTGAGAGTTTATGCATTTGTCTTGTGATATTGCATATCTAGAGCTTGTGTTTAGGGTTCCTTTGTGCCATTGCTTGGCATTTTCCATGGTTCAAGTCATTTTGTTGTGTTGGGTGAGATTTGGCATGTTTTGGACTTGAATTTGTGTTTGGAGAAGAAAATCCCTGAAGGGATCTTTTTGCACAGTAGTATGTACCCACCGGCGGAACGGCGGGGAGAGCCCTACCTGTCGCCCACCCGCCGGTACATAGGCTTTTGGGTAGTGTACCCGCGGGCGGAAACACGGGTAGGGGCCTTCCCGTGGGTCCACCCGCGGGGAACACAATGGTGTTGAGATGGGATTTGTTCCCCGTGATCCGTTTGACTCGGTATTTGGTCCTTTGACTTCCCGATGTTCTTTTGTGAAACTATTTGAGTGTCTTCTTGATGTTTCGTATGTCTAGAACTATGTGGTAGGTATCCATGTAGGACTTTGGTGTCTTGAATCGTGCTAAGTGTTCAACATTGTGTTTCATTGAACCAAGAGGTGTCTTGTGTGTTCCTCGGAACTATCTTGAGTTTCCCCATTGATAAGCATGCTAGTTTGTTGTCTTAATGCTAGCGTGTGTGTGGTTTGTACCTTCCGTTTGGTTGATGATAACTTGTGTTATTCATCGTTGATGTGTTGGGCTGTGACCCGTTCCTTGATTGAGTATGTTTCATACCTTCGTTGTGATCCGTTGTTTGACTCTTGTTGAGTTGTGGTGCGTGTATGGCTTTACCTGGATTGCACGATTAGTGGTATGGGACACTAGTCACCAAGGTATTGCAGCGGTCTTCGTGGTGGCCGTGACGTGATTATGGAGTTGTGGCCTTTGTGTAAGGTTCACGTTTTGGGGGGATAACATGTGTTATCCGGGCATGTGTTGCCGTGTACGGTACCTTGTGTACTATGAATTGGTGGTCTCGTTGGGGGTCGTTGGTGGGGGACGATGGTCCCGGGGGAATAAGGTTGGACTAAGAAGTACAGGGGTCCTGGAGGTAATGGTTGGAAGAAGATATAAGGTTGGGGGTAGCCATAAGGTTGGAACAGGGCATAAGGAAGGCATATCAACTCGTGATGGGTGATGTTGCGAGGGCTTGTAAAGCCGGCGTTGTGTGTTCTTCTCTAGTGACGTGTGTAGTCACGGGGGCATGTGTTGCTTTGGCATGTGTTGCTGTTGGGTGAGTCTTTATCCTTCGCGTTGTGGTTAGCCTTTGTGGTTAGGGATGTGTTCCCGTGTTATCTTTGAGAGTGATGAGTCTTGTGTTGACTGCTGATCTTGGTTTTGACTTATATATATGTATTCCGTTTCGAAAATGGTTTTACATCTTATATCTATCTATGTATGATATTTCACATGTATTGGTGGGTTACCAGCAATTATCGCTGACCGAGCGTCGTCCCAATGTTTATCTTTGTATCTTTCAGGTGATGTCTAGACGAGCGCGATGTCTAGTGCCTGGTAGCTTAGTACCCTCATCCTTGTTTTGTGGCCTGTGCACCAATGTAGTTAGATTGATGTTTTGGGATAGATGTATACACTTGCAGATTGTTTGCCGTAGCATTTACCGTGTTTGGTAGACGTGGCGTGACACCCCGTTCGGATTTCTTTTATCCAGTTCTCGTTTTTATCTTCCGCTGTGCTAGTTTTCATCATACGAATACAAAATGGCTCACAGGCCACCCAACTAAAGCTAATCACTAACTAAACTAGGAATCACTGCTCCGTCTAGCGCGCTCACGAGCAAACAAATCAGTACCTGAAAAACAGATGGTGTAGCAACTGTTAGCGAATAATGCTAAGTAACACACTCCCACGCGTTGAGTAGAATATAAATTTATATAAGAAAACCATTTTGAGACTTGGGAATACATAAATATAATCTTAAAAACTCTAGCTTTAAAATTAGATCATTGACTCATTGGGGGGATACACTCCTCAACATAACCTGTAACACCCCGTGTTACGACCCCTAAACCAAATTAATTAATTAATTACTCACCCTAAAAAGGGAATTAAAATCCATTAATTAGCTAAAAGGGGGTCCACCATAGTCCATGGACCCTTATCCCTATAACCAACCCCCTAGTCTTATAAGGAATAGAAGTGGCAAGCACATACCATTTAGACCCTAATTAGGACTCTTAGGTATATAAATAGGGACATAAGAGGCACCTAGAACTCACACCACAATAAACTCTCACCACTCAAGAGTTCCCAAGAATTCCCATAGGAGAAATCAAGAAAGAAGAAATCTTAAAGAATGACCCTTCATAGCCAAGGACATTAATTAAGGCTAAGAGGTAACCCATGTCTCAACAAAACCTATTTTCCTTGCTATAATCCTCTTCTTTGGCTCCCTCTATATGCTTGTGTCTTGATGAATTCCTTTATGATAATCGTGATATAATCTTATTTGATTGATGTGATGATTTTATGTGTGATCTTGATGATCTTGATATTAAAAAGAGGTTCTTGATATTTATGTGATGATTCTTGATAAATCTTGATGTTTCTTGACGTTAGAGATAAAATATGATCTTGATAATTTGGATGTGAATTAGAGCCTTAGGTTGGATTGGGAATTTGTATTGTGACGTTCTAGATTTATATTTGAGTGGGAATTCGCATGTTCGGGTGTTGTTATGTTTAGAAGTCATGTTAGGATGTGTTCAATATGATTCTTGCTTTTGATCCGTTAATTGCATATGTGGTGTCGTTATTTGCGTTTAAAAGTGTCTAAGTATGGTTTCGGGTTCCACAGAGGATCCCGGGACGCGATATTTGATGAAAGAGTCAGTGGGGGGTAGGTGGGGGTAGGGGGACCCGCCACCTACCCACTGCCTGAGAATCACCGCTAGGCAGCGGGCAGACGTTTGCCCGCCGGCGACCTGCTGCTCGGAAGATTGTCACCGGCGGGCAGCCGGCGGGTGGCCCACCACCCACCGGCTACCCGCTGGTTTGTTCAGCTTCCCTGTTTGATGTTCCCCATTCCCCGTGGTGTCCCAACGGACCCTGTTTGTCGTGCTTGAGTCTAGTTTGATGTTTCGGGTATCGTTCGTAAGGTAGAAGAGTCCTAGGAATTGCATGCTAGTTGAACCGTTAACACGTTGGCCTAGGTGGAAGTTCTATGAACCCTTTAGGACTATTCCTAGTATGTGAATGATCACACGTAAGTTTATTTATACGTCTCCCCCTTCCCGATGTGCCAATACGTGCTACTATGTGTTATGTGATGCATGATTCCCAAATTTGGTTGAGATCAAATTGGGAGTTCCTGAGCTGTGGTTCAGAAGTTGGCTACGGTCAAATTGGTTTCTTATGAGCTGTGGTTCATTTTCCTGGCTGCGGTCAGTGATTCACATCTTGGGCTACAGCCCACATGGGCCTCGTGTGCGGATGGTCCACCGACTGGACGCGCCAGCCGTGTGTAGGGCCACCAGCCTGAGGAACGCCATAGTCCACCGAATGAGTGATCAGGCGGTGTGTAGGGCTATTGTAACACCCCGTGTTACGGCCTTCAATCCCAGATTAATTATTTAATTAATTCCGTTAATAATAATTAAAAAGGGATTTAATTTGGCTAGGATTCCCTTTAATTAATTAATGTGGTCCACCATGGATCGTGGACCATTGCGTAAACTAGAATCTTAAGCTTATTAGGAATAAAGAGAGTAAACCTTTTTACTAATCAGATTCTAATTAGGAGTCTTAGACTTAATTATCTATTAGAAATAAAGAAATTAGGCATTTACTATTCAGATCATGATTAGGATTCCCTTTAATTAATTAATATGGTCCACCATCGACCATGGACCCTTATCCCTAAACCAAGCCCTTAGTCCTCTAAGGAATAGAATTAGTAAACCCACACCATTCAGACCCTAATTAGGACTCCTAGATATATATATATATAAGGACATAGGAGGCACCTAGAAGTCACACCACAATAGATATCACCACACAAGAATTCCCAAGGGACTCCCCACCACCAAGCCTAGGGAGATCAAACGGATGGAAATCTTAGGGAAGAACCTTAATAACCAAGGGAGGATTAATTAAGGCTAAGAGGTAACCCATGTCTCAACAAAACCTATTTTCCTCGCAATAATCTCCTTCTTTGGCTCCCTCTATATACTTGTGTCTTGATAAATTTCTTTATGATAATTTCGATATAATCTTGATTGATTGATGTGATGATTTTATGAGTGATCTTGATGTTAAATAGAGGTTCTTGATGTTTATGTGATAATTCTTGATAAATCTTGATGATTCTTGATGATGAAGATAAAATATGATTTTGATGATTTGGGTGGGATTAGAGCCCTAGGTTGGATTGGGAATTTGTATTGAGATGTTCTGGATTTATATTTGGGTGGTGATTCGCATGTTCGGGTGTTGTTTATGTTTAGAAGTCATGTTAGGATATGTTCAATATGATTCTTGCTTTTGATCCATTAATTGCCTATGTGGTGTCGTTATTTGCGTTGAAAAGTGTCTAAGCATGATTTCGGGTTCCACAAATGATCCCGGGACGCATATTTGATAAAAGAGCCAGTGGGGGTAGGTGGGGATAGGGGGACCCGCCACCTACCCGCTGCCTAAAGTAAGACCGCAGGGCAGCGGGCAGTCGTCTGCCCGCCGGGCACCCGCTTCCCGGAAGTTGTCGCCGGCGGGTGGCCCTCCACCCACCGGCTACCCGCTGGTTTGTCACCCACCCCGGGTCTTTCGCTTCCCCGTTTGATGTTCCCCATTCCCCGTGGTGTCCCAACGGACCCCGTTTGTCGTGCTTGAGTCTAGTTTGATGTTTCGGGTACCGTTTGTAGAATAAAAGAGTCTACGAATTGCATGCTAGTTGAATCGGTGACCCGTTGGTCTAGGTGGAAGTCGTATGAACCCCTTAGGACTATTCTTAGTATGTGAATGATCACACATAAGCTTATTTATGTGTCTTCCCCTTCCCAATGTGCTATTATGTGCTACTATGTGCTATTGTGTGTTATGTGGTGCATGATTCCCCAATTTGGTTGCGATCAAATTGGCTATACGGGCAGTTGGATGGGTTGAGAACCATCCCAACTGTTAACCAGGCCGGTTACGATTGGTCAGGTATATAAATATTATATAGGGTTGCGGTCCACTATTGGTTACTTATGAGCTGCGGTTCATCCTCCTGGCTGCGGTTAGTGATTCACTTCTTGGGTTGCGGTCCACATGGGCCTCGGGTATGATGACCCACCGAACTAGATGTGCCAGGCGGTGTGTAGGGCCAATAAACCCGAGGAAGGCTGTAGTCCACCGACCTGAGTAATCAGGCGATGTGTAGGGCTACGGCTGGCTGTGATCCATCGAGTGATGGGCCAGCGGTGTGTAGGGTTGTAGTCTCTGAGGATCTTTGCCCACCGACTGAGTCTTTCAGCGGTGTGTA
Organism: Ipomoea nil; assembly: GCF_001879475.1. Lineage (NCBI taxonomy): Eukaryota > Viridiplantae > Streptophyta > Magnoliopsida > Solanales > Convolvulaceae > Ipomoea > Ipomoea nil. Next base: position 688,459 of record NW_017618593.1, on the reverse strand, counting down.
GGGCTTGATCCGCTACGGTCCACCGACTGTGCCCGTCAATGGTGTGTAGGGTCGTATGTCCCCTCTTGTAAAAGGGATCACAGTCCACCGACTGGGCGCGTCAGCGGTGTGTAGGATTGTGGTCCGACGTTGAGTTCGTCAGCAGTCTTTAAAGGGTTGGTTGCGATCAACTCCCTTCATGCTGCGGTATGAGGTAGGGTGCTGCGGGGCCGTGATAGTGCTATATGCGCTAACACTCATGTTCGGGGCATGCGATTGGTCCCGTGGCGACAGCTCAGTGTGATTGTGTGTCACAAATGATGATTGGATGATGATATGATTGATTTGAAAGTAATATGTGACCTTAGTTGCGTATTCTTTATGATGGTTGTTTCTCTTTAACTGATATCATTGATTATTGTGCTTGTCCCTATTTGCTGAGTCTATCCCTGATTTTAAAGGTAGAGTCTCCTAAGTATATAACTTCCTGTTTCAAAATGGTTTTCTTATATATATATATATATATATATATATATATATATATATATATATATATATATATATATATAGGATTATATTCAAATACAAACAACCCTTAAAATACAAACGTGTGAATTACTTAGGATCGTTAGATTTTGTAGTGGATGGATAAGATTAATTCTAATATTTCTAGCTTTTTAATTGTCACGCTTATGATTGTATTATTATCCTGGGGTAATTTTGGAATTTAACTCCTTTAATTGTTAGAACCGCACATCACGCGCATTGGGGAATTGGGGGTATTTTGACGTCTCGTTATCTTCTTCACGAATTGAGGGTTTGGTCTATGTCGTCCGTGTCTTCTCAGCATGTGATGTTCACAATCCATCTTCAGCAGCATCGGACGATGGTCGTCGGTGGAGATCGCAGTCAACCCAAGCGCCAAGGACTACCCACTCGGGGTGTAGGTCGAGGTACTTTGCTCCCATTTGTCATTTCTTTTCTTTCTTTTTCTTTTTTTTTTGTATTCTATGCCGGCGTTTTCGTTTGTTGGGCGTGAAGGGGAGGGTATCTCCATCTCAAGCAAATTATGTGCTGGTTGGTTTATCGGACGCCGGAAATTTGTTCGACCTTTGTAGATTCAGGTTTTCGTTTTTGTTTTATTGTTTATGCATATGTTTGTAGCTATAGTTTTGGTCTTTCTTCCTGTTATGCAGTTCGGTGTTCACTCTCAAAAATTCTATTGTTCAATTTCGTCGTTTGTTTTAATTTTTTTTTAACGAATGGGGATGTGAATAAGTGTATTTGTCTTTAGATAATCAACTTGCTAATTCATGTTTCTTGTATTCATTCACCATTTTTCAATTTCTGAATTTATATTTTTTTTCCCTTTTTGTTCATAATGGTTGTGTACGAGCAGAACTTTTGGGAGTTGATGTGTGAACTCCTGTGTGGAAATGAGGGCATTGCTATTTTGTGATGTGTGCACTGTGTTGCTCAATGTGTCCTAGATTTTTGTCAGAATGTGCTTTATGATGTTTGTTGTTAGCGTTATATTTTTCTTGGTTGTGTGCAATTTCTCACTGCCAATGGTTGTTAGCATTTTATTTGGTCTAGGAAGGTAGCAGTTTGACTGGGGATGCATGATGCATTGCATTTCTAAGCAGCATCTTGATGCGAGGGAAGAAGTGAGGTTCATGGTTGAGGATATAAAATCTGATTTTTTGAATTTCTTATTAAACTGGAGGTTTCTCTCCTTTTGTTTCGAGATGTCCCATTAACTTTTCCAACTTAAAAAACTTACTAAATTTTTTACTTTTATATTTCTATTCTGATCTTCCATCATACAAAGTGACAAAATAGCGGTGCTACTTTCAATCACTTAAATGGCATTTCAGGTATATATATATATATATATATATATATATATATATATATATATATATATATATATATATATATATATATATATATATATATATATATATCATCTAATACGAATTTAAAGAATTTATGTTGGGTGTAGGTTGGTGGGTGGGTTAGGGATTTGTTCTTGGTGTTCTAGGCGGGGATAGAGTCACGGTTTGGTGGGTGTGCGCCCCCATGTAGTAGTGTGTGCAGTATTATAGTCTCACATTTTTTTTTCATGTTTGTGTTTGCTTTTGTCTTTGCCGTGAACTGTAGTTTGTGTGCCTTGAGAGTAATGTGTGCTTGTTTTTGTGCAGGTGTGTGCTCACTCTTTAGTCAATCTGTTTGTTGTCATATTCTCAACGGGGTTACGTGTGCGTCGGGTGGTTATGTGTGTGCGCACACGGGTATCCTGAACTATGCACATGGGTAGCCTGAACTGTGCACACGGTCTCCTCTATCTGTGCATACTGTCTTTTTGCGTGTTTACACGAGCAGCACCAAAGGCATTGAAGTATGGGGATTCACTAGAGGATATGGTAAGTCTTGTGCCATTTCCTTGTGTGTTGTTTTGTGTTCGTTCCCCTCTGCCCCACTATTTTCCTTGAGTTTGTTTTCCGTTTTGATGTCACCCTTATTCTATGTTTGTAGAAAGATATGCTATCCGAATTCTTCAGAGTTATTCATCTTGGGAGGTCGGCTATTTCTGTTGGTTTGGATACTAAGCGGTTGCAGATGTCTTGGCGGGATTCCAAGAATAAGACTGATTGTGGAGTCTATCTTATGCATCATATGGAATCTTATGTAGGCCAGCGAGTCTCCAACTGCGACTGTGAACTTGTTAAAGGGGACGCTGCGATGCTGCACAAAGTTAGGTTGCAGTACATGAAGGAACTGACAGCGACGGAGTTTAATGTGTACAGATCACGGAACCTATCTTGGGCCTACCAATCTATCTATGCTCCCCTTCCGTTTGTGTAGACGTATCTTTTCCACTGTGGTCTTTTGGGGATTCCTACATGTCGTTCTGTAGACTAGCTAGTCCTTATTTTTGGACCTGTTTGTTGTTTTTGTCATCAGGTTGTAGGATAGTTCTGTCATTTTATATTTTTATTCATAGTATCTTTATGGTATGCTTGGTCTTAGCCTGAAGTCCGTGTACATTGGTAATGTAATTCTTTAATTTTATTCAGTACACTATCGATCCGTGTGCTCACTTGTCCACTGATGTGTGCTGGAAATTGTATAAAGGAACTAATCTAAAGTTATCCACATGTAACACCCTCTCCATCTTATAAAAATTGCATTAATTATGCTTGCCATGATTTGTATCAAAAATTCAAAACAAATAAAATATTATCTTTTTTTTCCAACTTTTCCTATAAAGGTTGCATTAGTAGCACACATATTAAATTAAATTTACTTCAAATAAAATGAAACTAGCCTAATAGAAGAGTTTAAAACAGTAATCTAAAAAGATAAAAGGATAAGTTAAAAATAAAAAATAAAAAGTTATTAGTACGTATGCCAATTCAACCCAACCGTGTTATATTGACAACTGGTAATATTCATCAATTTCTGCCTTAAACGCATGATGGAGCCAAAAACTGAGTTGAAAAGTAATGGTGAAATCATTCAAACTTACGAGTTGGTTGAACAGTGCCTTAATACAAACTTCCATGGCACCAAAAGAATGGTTCAAGCATTTCTACCTCTTCTCCAACTCTCCCATTCCCCTGGAATTGTCAACGTTTCCTCCACTATGGGGAACCTAAAGGTGTGATGATCAACTCTTACTTTTATACATTTGACATCTAGTTCATAGTAAATAAGTACACATCAACCAAAAAGAATATACATTCCTTCACACACATATTCGCTAATATGCACACATATATTAACCATCTGGCCATTTGCCGTTGAAAGTAAAAATGCACATAATTAAGTTGCTGCGAAATGAAAGGGCTAGAAAGGTATTGATTTTATGTATTATGCTGTTTATCAACTTTAAAATAGTTTTCCATCCCTAGTCTAAAAACAATGTCGTTCTATTCGTATGTTTGGACAATTTTGGCTGTCATGGCCCGAGCTGCACATCCTCTACATTTTGTTCTTCGCCTGTTATTGAACAAAACATTATTGCAATTACAGTAAGTATTATACGTCTTTTGCCGCAATTTTATTTCATTAAAGTGCACACATGGCTAAGCATAAAAAAAAGGACGTGTGCACAGATATTTCTGCAGAGCACACAAGTTTACTTGTACACATGTGTGCGCAGGCACACAACGGTTTATGCACGGGAGAAAATATGAATTCTCCTCACAACGCACAACGTCGAAATTCTCAGATCCTTTTCAAATCACTACGCTACCAGTACGCACACAACCGAATATTATCGATTATAAAACGTTGGAAAAAAGTTCATGAATGCACATGGCACCCTGTATTCAAGTTCAATCAATCGCCGTGGAAGAACAACGGTAAGGGTTTTGAGAAAATTACCGATTTCTGCAGCCTCAGTGTGGTCTCGGTTCGCATCCATGTCTTCGCGCAAAGCCACTGTGTCCGGATGCCGTCTCTACTAGTCGATCGCGTTGGGTTGGACGTAGAGAACTCCTACTATACTTAGTGTTCTTTAATTCTGGCAGAATCCCCATATACAATATATTCCATAATTGTGTTACATTAATTGCATAGTCATAATTGCCCTTATTTACACTAAATTAGCGTATATTATTAATTTCTTTCCTAACATCTGATCCATCAATCTACATCCATCCAAAGGCTAGTTTTTGTCCACATGTTTGTATTTTAAGGGTGTTTGCATGTGAATGCAACCCTATATATATATATATATATATATATATATATATATATATATATATATATATATATATACCTATACTGTATTTCAACGCGTTGGAATGGGTTACTGGCATCATTCACTGAACAGATATATTTAGCTTTCAGGCACAGACGAGTAGACACCGGAGCGCGCTAGAGATCCAGAGTTAGATTAGTTAGTTTCCCTTTCGGCCTGCGTGCCATTTTTATGTATTGACATTGCTTTGAGGTTTTTTAGTTAGTTTAGCCTGTGCATTTGAGTTTTCCAGCTCAGATGTGGCATAGCACCCCGCACTCTTATGTTGATTTTGGGATTTAATGAGAATTCACCTTTATTATTTAAGCTTTGAAAGTTTCAAAATTTCGGGGTGTTACAGCTATGGTCGGCTGCGATCCACCGAGTGAAGGGCCAGCGGTGTGTAGGGTCGTAGTTTTCGAGGATCATCGCCCACCGAATGAGTCCCTCAGGCGGTGTGTAGGGCGTGATACGCTACGATCCACCGACTATGCTCCTCAACGGTGTGTAGGGTCGTAGTCCCCAAAAGAGGATCGCAGTGCACCGATTGAGCGCGTCAGCGGTGTGTAGGGTTGTGATCCCCGTCGAACTATCGGCAGTCTATACGGTTGGTTGCGATCAACCCCTTCATGCTGCGGTATGAGGTAGGGTGCTTCGGGGCCGTGTTAGTGCTATATGGACTAACCCTCATGTTTGGGGCATGCGATTGGTCCCGTGGCGCCGTCAAAGTGTGCTTGTGTGACTTGAATGATGATTGAATAATGATGTGAATGGTTCGAAAATGAACTGTGCCTAGATACATGTTCTTTATGATGATTGTCTCTATATAACTGATTATGATTGTTGAATATGTTCATCCCTACTTGTCGAGTCTATCCCTGATTTTAAAGCTAGAGTCCCCTAAGTATATATCTTCCTGCTTCAAAATGGTTTTCGTATATCTATATATATATATTTACCTATATTGTATTTCAACGCGTTGGAGTGGGTTACCAGCATCATTCGCTGAACAGATATATTTGGCTTTTAGGCACAGATGAGTAGATCCCGGAGCGCGCTAGAGATCCGGAGCGTAGATTAGTTAGTTTCCCTTTCGGCCTACGTGCCATGATTATGTATTGACATTGCTTTGAGGATATTTAGTTAATTAGCCTGTGAATCTGAGTTTTCCAGCTCAGATGTGGCATAGCACCCCGTACTCTTATGTTTGATTTTGGGATTTAATGAGAATTCACCTTTATTATATAAGTTTTAAAGGTTTCAAAATTTCGGGGTGTTACATAACCAGACTCATGACATACTACTAGCATTGACACGACAAGACAATATTAAGAATACAAGAATACAAACCATGATCACACGACACATTCCATGTTTCGACCTTATGTCAAGTTCCAACCTTTACACCGCCCCATCCTTATATCAGTTCCAACCTGTACCTCCGAGGCCACCCTGTACACCAGTCCAACCTTATCCCTCCGGAGCAATGTTCCCCGCCTGCTTTTCCACCAACTTCTCCACCGATCTTAGCACACGCAATGCCATAAACATAATTTCACCACAGCGCAAAGCACACGCAGTGCCATAACATAATTGTACCATAGCACAATAACATAAGCACACGCAGTGCCATAACATAGGTACCGCAGCACCGTAATATAAGCACACGTAGTGCATCATACCACCAATCATTTTGAGCATGAAGCTCATCACCACCAATCTCATCATACATGGACATCATCATAACATTTAAGACTCACAATAACATACTTAATGGGATAAACATGGAAGGGAACCACATACGTACAACTCACGACGACAGGTGACATCAAGACTGTGACACCCCGTAAATCCAAACGCTAATCGAGAATTAATTGAAGAATTAATCCAAGTTTCCTTGCTAATCTATTTCTAAAAATCCAGAAATTTAATAGTCGAAGGACTAGATTTTGACTAGTCACTTAAGTCAAAGGGTTGTACCTTGTGCTTCTTGAGTTGTGCCCTTGTTCCCTTGTTCCCTTGTCTTTCCAACATTAGTAAGGGTATGAATGTCTTTCTACCTAAGGATTGTGATTCAAGCTAACCTAGCAAGACTCTTTCATTTCATTCACCCTTCAACCTAAAAAGACAAAAACTCTATTCTCTCTCTAAAATGGTTTAACTTCTTCTCCAAGCTAGAATTTGAGCATCCAAGCCTTGCAAGTTTTTCTTCCAAGATTCCTACTTTCTTCATCTTGAGCATAGGGAAGGGTAAGATCCTTAGCTTTTTGGTGTTTTTAACCTTCTTTTAGGTGTCTTTTTCTAAAGTTAGGATCTTTGTTATGTTTTGTTGTGTGTAAGAAGTTGGTGTGGAAGAGGAGCTCTAGGAAAGGCTTTTAAGGGTGAAAAGAGGAAGTTGTTAGGCTACAAAGGTAACCCATGCTTTACAAAACCTATTTTCTTACTTATATGATGATTCTTGGCTTCTACTTGTGATTCTTGTGTTGATTTGTGAAATTTGATGCATTATCTTGTGGTGATGCATGTTTAGAGCTTGTTCTTAGGGTTCTTGAATGCCATTGCTTGGCTATTTCTTGGGTTCAAGTCATATTGTTGTTGTGTGTGAGATTTTGGGTGTTTTGGACTTGAACTTGGCCTTGTTGTTGAAAATCCCCGAAGGGATTATTGTGTATAGGAGAGTGTACCCGCGGGCAGAACGACGGGTGGAGGCCTACCCGCCGCTCCACCCGCGGGGTACGTGGCTGCCTTGGGTATGTACCCGCGGGCAGAACCGCGAGTGGAGGTCCACCCGTGGCCCCATCCATGGGGAACGTTGATGGTTGATGTCAGGGATTTGTTCCCCGTGATTCTTTTGACTCGGTATTGATGTTTTGACCTCCCGATGTTGTTTTATTGGGCTATTTGTGAGTCTTCTTGATGTTTCGTAAGTCTAGAACGGTATGTTAGGAATCCATGTAGGATTTGGTGTCTTGAATCGTGCTAAGGGTCCGACTTTGTGATTCGTTGGGCTATTGTGAGTCTTGAATGTTCTTTGGAATTACTTTTGGTTTACCCGTTTGTTAAGCATGCTAGTTTGATGTTGAAATGCTAGTCTGTGTGATTTGTTCCTTCTTATTGGGATTGGCAACTTGTGTTGACAATCATTTGGTGTTGAGTATGGTCTCATGTCTTTATTGTGATCTCTTTATTAATTCCTATGATATGAAAGTATGCAAATCGTTGTCCCCCTTGATTGATACTAGATTGAGGTTATTGTTGAACCTTAGTCTTCTTGGTAATGATGATGACCTTGTGTGACTATGATTAAGATTGATAGTGTAACACCCGTAAAATTAAAAACTTTAAATGTCTACGAAATAAAGGCAATATTATCATTAAACCTCGAAACGGAGCATAACTAAATATAAGTGTTTGAGGTGCTATGCCACATCCGAGCTGGAGAACTCAGATGCACAGGCTATACTATCTAAATATCCTCAAAACAGTGTCAATACATCATCATGGCACGCAGGCCGATAAGGAAACTAACTAACTAAGCTTCGGGTCCTCTAGCGAAGCCGGAAGATATATATATTGTAACACCCCATGTTACGGCCCCTAAAACCAATTAATCATTTAATCATTTACCCAAAAGAAAGGACTAAATTCCAATAATTAATTAGGAAAAGGCCCACCATAGTCCATGGGCCCTTATCCCTAAACCCAATCCCCTAGTCCTAGAAGGAATAGAACTAACCCTAATTAGGGACTCTTAGGTATATAAATAGGGGGGCATAGGAGGCACCTAGAACCCACACCACAATAACCTCTCACCACACAAGAAGTTCCAAGAATCCCCCTGGGAGAAATCAAGAAAGAATGAATCTTAAAGAAAGACCCTTCATAGCGAAGGAAATTAATTAAGGCTAAGAGGTAACCCATGTCTCAACAAAACCTATTTTCCTTACTATAATTATCTTCTTTGGCCTCCTCTCTATACTTGTGTCTTGATGAATCATTTATGATATTGATGATATGTTCTTGATGATTATGAGATGATTTTATGTGTGATATTGATGATCTTGATGATGATAAGAGGTTCTTGATGATTATGTAATGTTCTTGATGAATCTTGATGTTTTGATGATTAAAAGATTAACTATGATTTTATTGATTTGAATATGATTAGAGCCCTAGGTTAAAACTGGGAATTTCGTGTTGTGTCATTCTTGATATAATTGGGTGGGATGTCACATGTTCGGGTGTTGATTATGTTTAGAAGTCATGATAGGATATGTGCTATATGATTCGTGCTTTTGATCTGTTAATTGTCTACGTGGTGTCATCAATTGCGTTTTAAAGTGTCTAAGCATGGTGTCGGGTTCCACAACGGATCCCAGGACGCTTATTTTGAAAAAGAGTCAGTGGGGGGTAGGTGGGGTTAGGGGGACCCGCCACCTACCCGCTGCTCGAGAAGGGCATCGCCTGCAGCGGGCAGCCCCCGGCGGGCAATCGCCTGCCCGCCGGGCACCCGCTGCCCGGAGACTTGTCGCCGGCGGGTAACCCTCCACCCACCGGCTACCCGCTAGAAATTGTCCAACCCGGGACTCCGGCTTCCCCGTTTGATGTTTCCTCGACCCTCGTGGTGTCCCAACGGACTCCGTTAATCGTGCCTAAGTCTAGTTTGATATTTCAGGTGTCGTTCGTACGATAAATGAGTCTTATATATCGCATGATAGTTGAATTGGTATCCTGTTGGCCTAGGTGTAAGAAGTATGAACCCCTTAGGACTATTCCTAGTTTGTGGATGACCACGCATAGGTTTCTTTATACGTTTTCTCCCCTTTCCCAATGTGCTAATATGAGTTGCATGTGCTTGCTATGTGTTATGTGTGCATATTACCCCAATTAGGTTGCGATCAAATTGGTTATTCCTGAGCTGCGGTTCAGAAGCTGGGGTCCGCCGTTTGGTTATTCCTGAGCTGCGGTTCAGAATTACACTCCCGGGCTGCGGTCCGCCGTTTGGTTGCGATCAAACGTTTTACATGAGCTGCGGTTCATATTCCTAGCTGCGGTCAGATGATCACATTTGGGCTGCGGTCCACCGTTTGGTTGCGATCAAACGTTTTACATGAGCTGCGGTTCATATTCCTGGCTGCGGTAAAATGATCACTTTTGGGCTGCGGTCCACCGTTTGGTTGCGATCAAACGTTTTACATGAGCTCCGGTTCATATTCCTGGCTGCGGTCAGATGACTACTCTTGGGCTGCGGTCAACTGTTTGGTTGCAATCAAACATTATGATGAGCTGCGGTTCATCGGTCGGTTGCGATCGACCCCTTCGTATTGCGATACGAGGCAGGGTGCTGCGGGGCCGTGTCAGAGCTATATGCGCTGACCCTCATGTATGGGCATGCGATTGGTCCTGTGGCGCCACTAAAGTGTGCTTGTGTGTGATGAGATACGAATTGGAATGATGATATGAATGAGATGAAGTGAATCTGGGACTATAGGATATATGCTAGTATCTTTATATGCTTGATTATAACTGTTGAATGTGCTTACCCCTATCTGTCGAGTCTATTCTTGGTTTTAAAACTAGTGTTTCCTAAGTATCTATCTTCCTGCTTCAAAATGACTTTTCGTATATCTATATATATATATATATATATATATATATATATATATATATATATATATATATCTATCTATAATGTATTTCAACGCGTTGGAGTGGGTTACCAGCATCTCTCAAGCACAGAGGAGTAGACACTGGAGCGCACTAGAGGTTTGGTGCGTAGAGTAGATAGTTTCCCTTTCGGCCTGCGTGCCATGCTTATGTATTCACATTGTTGAGGATATTAGTTAGTCAGCCTGTGCACCTGAGTTCTCTAGCTCAGGGGTGGCATAGCACCCCGTACTCTACTATATTATGTTTTGGTATTTAATGAGAATTTACCTTTATTATATAGGTTTCAAAAGTTTTAAAATTTTGGGGTGTTACAGTTGGTATCAGAGCCTAAGTTTGACCCTAGGATAAGACTCTTAAGACCAAACTTTAGGACAATAGGCTTGAACTCTAGGTATTTAGAAACATATGACTCAGGAGTCTTAAGACGCGTGGTGAGATTGTGAGCATAACCACCATCACATATCCCCCTCACTCTTGTTTAAATTAAAAGAACTTCCCCTCCGCTTATCACACCAAGGTAAGGGTACAAAACTCTAAATTACTGTAAACATTGGCCCAGTAAAACAGCAGCATGGCACCAAATCGAAGACAATCAAGGACCCCGGAACCCACCACACACAATCCCATGACTCAATCCCTACAGCAACTAACACAAGTCGCCCAGACGCTAAGTGACGTAGCTCTCCGCAACAACAGAGCCCCACCACCTCCATCAAACACGAACTCGGAAGTCGCCCGGCAAGTTTCAAATCATCGACCACCCACGTTCTCAGGAGAAGAAGATTCTGTAATCCTCGAAGAATGGATCCGGACCTTAGACAAGATTCTAGGGTTGGTAGAATGCCCAGAGGAACGTCGTGTAGAGACAGCCTCATCCTATTTCGGACACGAGGCGGACCTTTGGTGGACCCACGAAGGGCCCACTTACAGACATGAACTAGGATTCGACTGGGAAAACCTCAAAACACGACTACGAGAACGATTCTATCCAACACACGTCAAGACATCCATGCACGAAGAGTTCCTCCACCTGAAACAAGGAACGACTACCGTCATGGAATACCATAAACGGTTCCTCGAGCTAGCACGCTTCGCACCAGAACTAGTCCCCACTGAGGCAACCAAAATAGAAAGGTTTGTAGCAGGTCTCAACTTCGAAGCCCGAAAGGCACTAATAGTAAGCAGACCCTGGACCCTCAACGAGGCTTACTCCAGTGCCGCAAATCTCTATCGGATCCAATTGCTGCAACGTGGGGTTCAGGAACAGATTCGAAAAAGGAACACAGGAGGTGGAACACCACCTATGAAAAGAACGAGGAACGACGCCAACACAAAATCAAGCAATCCAGTCGGCCAGAGGCCACCCCTGGGAAACAATGAAACTAACACAAGGAGCTTCCCTTGCCCGAAATGCAACAGAAGCCATAGGGGCAGAGATTGCATGGGCAACCCCTGGTGATGCTTCAACTGCGGGGAAGAAGGGCACAAGGCCTTTCAATGCACTCAACCCCAGAAATCACGCCCCACCACCACGGGCCAACACGGGGGCACGAATCATCTAGGAAACTACGGTGCCCCCGGAAAGGTGTTCGTCATAAGCCGCACCCAGGCCGAACTCGAGAACGAAATCAACCACGAGGAAAGAAACATGGCCCCAGGGGACGAGGACCACGCAAGCCCACCAAAAGAAAACCAAGAAGATGAATTCTGTTTAGGATAACTGGCAAATCTCTTGTAACCACCCTCGTAGTAGAATTACTTGCTTAGATTAGCTACTTCGGAATTATTATAGATAAAGAGCTAAATCGAAATTAATTTTAGCGTAAGGTAAAAAGACTAGATTATGCATATCAACAACAAGAAGGGGACCAAACAAAAAAAAAAAAAAAAAAAAAAAAAAAAAAAACCAAGTCTTTTACCACTAGAAGACGAAAGAAGGAAAAAAACAAGGATCACACAATGAAGAAAACCAATGTTACCAATGAGAATTGAACCCTTGACCTTCCACTTATAAGATCAGGACCCTAACCATTAAGCCATGAATGTTTCTTAAAACCTTAAGGGAACACTCCCTTCTTAAACCCCTACAAATCCCTAAAACCCCACAAAAATCCCCAAATCAAAAACCCTTCTTCTTCTTCCACATTCCCCCACCCTCTCTCTCTCTCTTCATCTCCCTCTCACCTCCCCGCCGACCCAACACCACACCAGCAACCATCACCGCCCGTCACCGTCACCAGCCGAGTTGCCGCCGGCCACCCAGGCGACGCACCACCGCACGCCACCGTCGCCACCCGGAAGCAACCCGCGACGCCACCACCGTCCGTCACCCGCCCGGACACACCCCGCTGCCACACGCCTCACCACTGCCCGATTTCGCCCAAGGCCACCGCCACCACGTCGAGCCGTCGCCAGAACCAAGCCGCGCCGCCGCCCGCTCGCCATCGAGAGAGCCACGTCACCGGAAGCTCGCCGGAGTCACGCCGGAGCCTCTCTGGAACCCTCGCCGGAAGTTCATCAGAAAACCCTACCCACCCAAAATGCCGAAAAAACCCCTGGGAACCCGCACCCCGGAATGGAGCAGCACCAACTACACCGTGATCGGAGGTAAAGCTCTCGAACCCGACCAATTCTCTCCGGAATTGGTCGACATGCTTAACTTCCAAGGGCTCTTGGATACGTATCTCACCATAAAAGGGGATACATACCCCGAATTGGTGAAAGAGTTCTATCGTCACTTGGTGGCCGTCAAGCGAGCTGATAAATTGGAAATCACCGCCATGGTCCGAGGCAAGGAAATCATGCTTTTTGAAGGCCGTTTGGCCAAGCTCTTAAGACTGACCACCACAGGTGTGTCAGACTTTGACCGAAAGGGGTGGATCGGTACCCGGAACCTGGGGTACAAAGACTACCTCGGATACCTACTTGGAGAGGAAGAAGGCTTCACCTCGGCCACTCGGCCAAATAGGAAATGGCTAACCGCAGAGCAAAAAATACTAGTCATGATTGTAACTGATAGCCTATTGCCTACAAACAACAAGAGCAAAGATGTGGGAAGTTTGGAGTGTACTTTTGCTTACCTTCTAAAACACAAAATCAAGGTCAACCTACCGGCCCTCATGTTAAAACACATGGAGTTTTGCAAGACTAGTAACCGGCTTAGTCTACCTTACGGAATGATCCTGAGTTGGATCATGGAGAAGACATGGAAGTCAAGCCCGCAAGCGGCATGGTTTTCAATGCCCAGAACCTCTGTCGCAATGATATCTACTACACCGAGGGAGGACAGTATATCACCCTCGAGGAGATCTGCCTTAAACCCGAGGAGGAGCGAAGAGAGTTGGTTGACCGATTGGACATCTCCAACAAAATGCTTAAACGAGCAATGCAAGATTGTGGGGGACTAGAGGGAAACGAGGAACAGGAAGAGGATGACGAGCCTAACCCACCGGCACCCGCACGAACAGGAGGAAACTCAAGGGGACAAAACGAAGAATCTGTCAACGAACGCATCCTCGCACAGCTCACCCGGCAAAACCAAATCATGGACGAAGGGTTCTCGTCCCTAATCCACGTGACACGCGCTTTAGATCAGAGGGTGGCAGCAATCGAGACCATCCTGGGCACTCGCGGGGCATCCAGTCGGGAGCAGGAAACCAAGGTAGACCCGAACATCCCAATCACCACGTCACTTGAAATCCAGTCCACCCCAGCAAGGACAACACGTAGGGCCACATTCCTAACCAGGAGGCCAAAATACGGAATGTCCAGGGGCGAAAAAATGGGTTAACGCACCGACTTCGGGGACGAAGCCTCTTGTAAGGGGGGGGGGAGAGTGTAACACCCCGTGTTACGGCCCCTAAAACCAATTAATCATTTAATCATTACCCAAAAGAAAGGACAAAATTCCAATAATTAATTAGGAAAAGGCCCACCATAGTCCATGGGCCCTTATCCCTAAACCCAATCCCCTAGTCCTAGAAGGAATAGAACTAACCCTAGTTAGGGAGTCATAGGTATATAAATAGGGGGGCATAGGAGGCACCTAGAACCCACACCACAATAACCTCTCACCACACAAGAAGTTCCAAGAATCCCCCTAGGAGAAATCAAGAAAGAAGGAATCTTAAAGAAAGACCCTTCATAGCCAAGGAAATTAATTAAGGCTAAGAGGTAACCCATGTCTCAACAAAACCTATTTTCCCTGCTATAATTATCTTCTTTGGCCTCCTCTCTATACTTGTGTCTTGATGAATCGTTTATGATATTGATGATATGTTCTTGATGATTATGAGATGATTTTATGTGTGATCTTGATGATCTTGATTATGATAAGAGGTTCTTGATGATTATGTGATGTTCTTGATGAATCTTGATGTTTTGATGATTAAAATATGAACTATGATTTTATTGATTCGAATATGATTAGAGCCCTAGGTTAAAATTGGGAATTTCGTGTTATGTCATTCTTCATATATTTGGGTGGGATTTCACATGTTCGGGTGTTGATTATGTTTAGAAGTCATGATAGGATATGTGCTATATGATTCTTGCTTTTGATCCATTAATTGTCTACCTGGTGTCATCAATTCCGTTTAAAAGTGTCTAAGCATGGTGTCGGGTTCCACAACGGATCCCAGGACGTTTATTTTGAAAAAGAGTCAGTAGGGGGACACGCCACCTACCCGCTGCCCGAGAAGGGCGTCGCCGGCAGCGGGCAGCCGGCGGGCAGGCGACTGCCCGCCGAGCACCCGCTGCCCGGAGACTTGTCGCCGGCCGGCAGCCGGCGGGTGGCCCTCCAACCACCGACAACCCGCTGGAAATTGTCCAACCCGGGACTCCGGCTTCCCAGTTTGATGTTTCGCCGACCCTCGTGGTGTCCCAACGGACTCCATTTATCGTGCTAAGTCTAGTTTGATGTTTCGGGTGCCGTTCGTAGGATAAATGAGTCTTATATATCGCATGCTAGTTGAATTGGTATCCCGTTGGCCTAGGTGTAAGAAGTATGAACCCCTTAGGACTATTCCTAGTTTGTGGATGACCACGCATAGGTTTCTTTATACGTTTTCTCCCCTTTCCCAATGTGCTAATATGAGTTGCATGTGCTTGCTATGTGTTATGTGTGCATGATACCCCAATTTGGTTGCAATCAAATTGGTTATTCCTGAGCTGCGGTTCAGAAGCTGGCTGCTGTCAGAATTACACTCCCGGGCTGCGGTCCGCCGTTTGGTTGCGATCAAACATTTTACATGAGCTGCGGTTCATATTCCTGGCTGCGGTCAGATGATCACTTTTGGGCTGCGGTCCACCGTTTGGTTGCGATCAAACGTTTTACATGAGCTGCGGTTCATATTCTTGGCTGCGGTCAGATGATCACTTTTCGGCTGCGGTCCACCGTTTGGTTACGATCAAACATTTTACATGAGCTGCGGTTCATATTCTTGTCTGCGGTTAGATGACTACTCTTGGGCTGCGGTCCACTGTTTGGTTGCGATCAAACATTACGATGAGCTGCGGTTCATCGGTCGGTTGCGATCGACCCCTTCGTATTGCGATACGAGGCAGGGTGCTGCGGGGCCGTGTCAGAGCTATATGCGCTGACCCTCATGTATGGGCATGAGATTGGTCCTGTGGCGCCACCAAAGTGTGCTTGTGTGTGATGAGATACGAATTGGAATGATGATATGAATGAGATAATGTGAATCTGGGACCATAGGATATATGCTAGTATCTTTAGATGCTTGATTATAACTGTTGAATGTGCTTACCCCTATCTGTCGAGTCTATTCTTAGTTTTAAAACTAGTGTCTCTCAAGTATATATCTTCCTGCTTCAAAATGGCTTTTCGTAAATCTATCTATATATATATATATATATATATATATATATATATATATATATATATATATATATATATATATATATATATATATATATATATATATATATATAATGTATTTCAACGCGTTGGAGTGGGTTACCAGCATCTCTCGTTGAACAGATATATTTGGCTTTCAGGCACAGAGGAGTAAACACTGGAGCGCGCTAGAGGTTTGGAGCATGGAGTAGATAGTTTCCCTTTCGTCCTGCGTGCCATGCTTATGTATTCACATTGTTGAGGATATTAGCTAGTCAGCCTGTGCAGCTGAGTTCTCTAGCTCAGGTGTGGCATAGCACCCCGTACTCTACTATATTGTGTTTTGGGATTTAATGAGAATTTACCATTATTATATAAGTTTCAAAAGTTTTAAAATTTCAGGGTGTTACATATATACTTAGGAGACTCAAATTTAACACCGAGAATAGTCTCAACAAGTGAGGATAGGCACATTCATCAGTCATAATTACGCATATAAAGATACTATCATACACCCTAAGGTCACAAGATTATTCCACATCAGACATATCAGTATTTAATCATTATATCAACACATAAGCATCCTTTGGTGGTGTCGCAGGACCAATCGCATGCTCATAAATGAGGGTCAGCGCATATAGCTCTGACACTGCCCCGAAGCAACCTGCCTCGTACCGCAGCACGAGGGGATTGATCGCAACCAATCGATGAACCGCAGCTCATATAGTAACGTTTGATCGCAACCAAACGGTGGACCGCAGCCCGAATAGTGTGTATTTCTAATCGCAACCAGATTATGAACCGCAGCTCATTTATAACATTTGATCGCAACCAAACGGTGGACCACGGCCCTATATATATTTATATACCTGACCGATCGCAACCGGCCTGGTTAACAGCCGATGGTTATCAACCCATCCAACTGCCCGTATAGCCAATTGATTGCAACCAATTGGGGTATCATGCACACATAACACATAGCCAAGCACATGCAACCCATATTAGCACATAGGGAGGGGGAAAACATGTAGATAAAACTTATGCGTGGTCAACCACATTGCTAGGAATAAGCCTAACGGGTTCATACATCTTTCACCTAGGCCAACAGGATACCAATTTGACTAGTATGCAATACACAAAACTCTTTTATCCTACAAACGGTACCCGAAACATCAAACTAGACTCAGGCACGACAAACGGGGTCCAATGGGACACCACGGGGCACGGGGAAACATCAAACGGGGAAAAACCACCAGTTCCACCCTTGGAAACCAGCGGGTGGCCAGTGGGTGGCCGGCGGGTGGTGCACCACCCGCCGGCTGCCCGCTGCCGGCGGCCTCTTTGAGGCAGCGGGTAGGTGGCGGGTTCCCTTGCCCCCACCTACCCCCCACTGACTCTTTTGTAATAAGTTGGTCCCGTGATCTTTCGTGGAACCCGAAACCATGTCCAAACACATTTAAACACAAACGACGACACCACGTAATCAAGTAGTGGATTGAAACCAAGAATCACATTAAATATATCCTAACATGACTTCTATACGTAATCAAAACCCAATACCCGAACATGCAAAATCCCGCCCAAACATACCAAGAATATCATAACATAAAGTCCACAATTTACCCTAGGGCTCTAATCATATTTAAAGCACAAGATCATTATTTTATCTTAAAATCAAGAACATCAAGATTTATCAAGATCAACACACAAATATCAAGATCCTGTCATAAACATCAAGATCATCAAGATCATCTCATAAACATCAAGATTATCTCATAATCATCATAAAAGCCTTATCAAGACACAAGCACAGAATTCCATATCAATGGAGCCAATGAAGAAGAATATAGCAAGAAAAATAGATTTTGTTGAGACATTGGTTACCTCTTAGCCTTAATTAGAATCCTTGGCTACTAAGGTTCTTTCTCTAAGATCTCCTCTTCTTGATTTCTCCTACGTTTGGTGATAGGGGAATTCTTGTGTGATGAAATCTATTGTGGTGTGAATTCTAGGTGCATCCTACGTCCTTATATATATCTAAGAGTCCTAATTAGGGTCTGAATGGTAGGGATTTACTTATTCTATTCCATATAGGATTAAGGATTTTGTTTAGGGATAAGGGTCCATGGTCTATGGTGGACCCTTCTTAATTAATTAAGGGAATTCAATTCTCTTTTAAGGGTAAGTAATTAAATAATTAGTTAGGGTTATAGGCCGTAACTCGGGGTGTTACACCCTCCCCCACTTACAAGAGGCTTCGTCCTCGAAGCCTACGCGTGGATCCATTCTTTCACCCCTGGGCGTCACGTATTTGGCCTCTTGAATTTAGGAAATGTGGCCCCACGTGTCGTTTGCTGGGGGTAGAGTGGAGCTTGGTGAGGTGGTGTTTGGAAAGTTTGCGTTTCCTTGGTTTCCTGCTACCAAGCTAGATGCCCGTGCATGCCCAACATGGCCTCGATCGCCGCCACTATCCAATCAAATGAGTGTGTTGCGAGGATTAGGGATGAGAACCCTTCATCCATGATTTGGTTCTGCCGGGTGAGTTGCGCGAGGATGCGCTCATTGACAGACCTTTCGTCTTGGCCTTCTGGATTCCCTCTTTCTTGTGCGGGTGCAGGTGGGTTAGGCTCGATATCTTCTTCCTGTTCTTCTTGTTCCCCACACTCTTGCATTACTCGTCTCAGTTTCTTGTTGGAGATTTCCAACTGGTCAACAAACTCTCGCCGTTCTTCCGTGGGTTTCAGGAAAACCTCCTCGAGGGTGATGTACTGTCCCTCTCTGATATGGTAGATGTCATTGCGGCGGAGGTTCTGGGCATTGAAAATCATTCCATCACGGGTTGGGTTTCAGTCTGGCTCAGGTCCACCCCTTTTCTTTAAATAATCCAACTTAGGATCATCCCGTAGGGTAAGCTAAGCCGGTTGCTAGACTTGCAGAATTCCATGTGTTTCAGCATAAGGGCGGGCAGGTTGAACTTGACCTTATGTTTAGGGAAATAGGCAAAGGTGCACTCTAAACTCCCCACGTCCTTGCTCTTGTTGTTTGTGGGCAACAAGCTGTCAGTTACAATCATGACTAGCAATTTCTGTTCGGCGGTTAGCCATTTTCTATTTGGTCGGGTGGCCGAGGTGAAGCCATCTTCCTTTCCTAGTAGGTACCCAAGGTAATCCTTGTACCCCGTGCCTTTGGTACAGATCCTTGCCTTTTGGACATAGTCTGACACTCCCGTGGTGGTCAGTTTCAGGAGTTTGGCCAAGCGGCCCTCGGAGAGCACTATTTCTTTTCCCTGGACCTTGGAGGTGACTTCCAACTTGTCCCCTCGTTTGGTGGCTATCAAGTGGCAATAGAATTCCTTTACCAACTCGGGGTACGTATCTCCTTTGATCGTGAGATAGGTATCCAAAACCCCTTGGAAATTAAGCATATTGACCAACTCCGGAGAGAATTGGTCGGGTTCGAGGGGTTTACCTCCGATCACCGTGTAGTCGGTGTTGTTCCATTCCTGGGTTCGGACACCAACGGGCTTTTTCGGCATTGCGAGTATTTTCCAAGAGGTGGTGTTTTCCGGTGATGCTTTTCCAACGAGACTCACTGCGGATTCCGGCGATGAGAGCGGCGGTGGAGCTCGGCTTTGGTGAAGACCCAGGGCGGCGGTGATAGAGCAACGGCCTTGGCGGGGTTAGAGGCGGTGTGCGGCAGTGGGTGTGGCCGGGCGATCAAC
This sequence comes from Ipomoea nil, assembly GCF_001879475.1. Lineage (NCBI taxonomy): Eukaryota > Viridiplantae > Streptophyta > Magnoliopsida > Solanales > Convolvulaceae > Ipomoea > Ipomoea nil. The sequence continues at coordinate 668,482 of NW_017618593.1, read as the reverse complement.
GGGCGGTGTGTGGCAGTCGGGCGGCCTCACCATTGGTGGCTCACGGGGTGGCGACGGTCGGCGTGCGGGTGGCGGTGCTGGCCGATGGTTGACGGTGGTCGCTGGTGGTGGCTGTTGGCGGGGTGTGCAGCCGTGGTGCTCCTTGGGGATTCCGGCGGCATGGAGAGGAGGGAGTGAGAGGGAGAGAGAGGGTGAGTGTGTCAGAGGAAGGGGAGGAAGAAGGGTTTTTTATTTGGGGATTTTATGGGTTTTAGGGATTTGGAGGGGTTTAAGAAGGGAGTGTTCCCTTAAGGTTTCAAGAAACACTCATAGCCTAGTAGTTAAGGTTTTGGTTTTGTAAGTGAGAGGTCCAAGGTTCCATTCTCATCGGTAGCATTAGTCCTTTTTGTTGTGCATCCTTTTGGGTTTTTCCCTATCCTTCTTTCGACCCATGGTGGTAAGTGGTTTGACCGGACCTCCTTGTCGGACTTTTGCCTTCACCGTGTGTTGGGTTTGTGACTCGTGGGTCTATGGGGGATGTTAGTCCTCCTTCTCATGCTAATTTAATTGACTTTGTCTTTTATTTATAAAAATTTCTAAATAACTAAACTAAACAAGCGGTTTCACTAAGAGGGTGGTTTACAGGGGTTCACCGATCATCCTAAGCAGAATTCTTCTCCCTGATTTTCTTCCAATTGATTTGCGGGTTCCTCGTCTCCTAGGGCCATGTTTTCTTCGTCGAAGTTGCCCTCATTTTCAATATCAGCCTGAGTGCGGCTCATGACGAATACTTTTCCGGGGGTACCGTAACTCCCTTGGTTGCTTGTGCCACCTTGTTGGCCCATGATTGTGGGGCGTGTGTTTGGGGGTTGAGTGCACTGGAAGGATTTGTGTCCTTCTCCTTCACAGTTGAAACATCGCCAGGGGTTTCCCAGGCAGTCCTTGCCTCTATGGTCCTTGTTGCATATTCGGCAAAGGAAGGGTCTTGTATTTGCTTCGTTGTTCCTCATGGGCGGCCCTTGGCCAGCTGGGTTGCCTGGCCTTGTGTTAGAGTCGTTTCTAGTCCTTTTTACAGGTGTTGCCCCACCTCCTGTGTTCCTTTTACGGATCTGTTCCTAAACTCCCTGTTGTAGTAGTTGGATTCGATAAATGTCAGCGACGCTGGAGTAAGCTTCGTTGAGGGTTCGGGGTCTGCTCACGATTAGGGCCTTTCGGGCTTCGAAATTGAGGCCTGACACAAACTTCTCTATCTTGGTTGCCTCTGTAGGAACTAATTCGGGCGCGAAACGGGCCAGCTCGAGGAATCGTTTATGGTATTCCATGACGGTGGCCATCCCTTGTTTTAGGTGGAGGAATTCCTCGTACATGGTTTCTCTTACGTGTGCGGGGTAGAACCATTCTCGCAGCCGCCCTTTTAGGCCTTCCCAGTTGAATCCCGGTTCTTGCCTATAAGTGGGTCCTTCGTGGATCCACCAAAGGTCGGCCTCGTGTCCGAAGTAGAATGAGGTTATCTCTACGCGGCGTTCCTTTGGGCATTCCACTAACCCGAGGATCTTGTCGAAGGTTCGGATCCATTCTTCAAGGATCGTGGGGTCTTCTTCTGCTGAGAAGATGGGTGGCCGATGATTTGAAACTTATCGAGTGACGTCCGAGTTTCCGTTTGGTGGCGGTGGTGGTCGATTGTTGTTACGGAGGACTGCGTCGCTCAGTGCCTGGGCGACCTGAGTCAGTTGTTGTAGATTCTGGGCTAGAGGATCGTGATTGGAGGGTTCGGGGGTCCTAGACTGTCTTCTGTTTGGTGCCATGTTGATGGTCTACAGGGCCAATGTTTATTGTAATGATGAGTTAATGTGTTGCACCCTTACCTTGATGCGATAAGTGTAGGGGGAGTTCTTAAATTAAATGTAGAATAGAGTGAGGGGAAGGTTAGGCTTATAATGACAGGTAACCCACAATCTCAGTGCGCGTCCTAAGTTTCCTGAATCCCAAGTTCCTAAATACCTAGAGTTCAAGCCTAATGTCCTAAAGTCTTGTCTTAAGAGTCTTATCCTAGGGTCAAACTTAGGCTCTGATACCAACTGTAACACCGCTAAAATTTAAAACTTTAAATGCTTATGAAATAAAGGCAATACTACCATTAAACCTCGAAACAAAACATAACTAAACATATGTGTTTGGGGAGCTACGCCACATCTGAGCTGGAGAACTCAGATGCACAGGCTATACTATCTAAATATCCTCAAAACAGTGTCAATACATCATCATGGCATGCAGGCAGATAAGGAAACTAACTAACTAAGCTTTGGTTCCTCTAGCGCGCTCCGGAGCTACTCATCTGTGCCTGAAAGCCAAATATATATATAAAGAAACCATTTTCAAGCCGGAAGATATATATATACTTAGGAGACTCTAATTTAAAACCGAGAATAGACTCAACAAGTAAGGATAGGCACATTCATCACTCATAATTACGCATATAAAGATACTATCATACACCCTATTGTCACAAGATTATTCCACATCAGACATATCAGTATTCAATCATTATCTTAACACATAAGCACACTTTGGTTGTAGCGCAAGACCAATCGCATGCCCATACATGAGGGTCAGCGCATATAGCTCTAACACGACCCCGAAGCACCCTACCTCGTACCGCAGCACGAGGGGATTGATAGCAACCAATCGATGAACCGCAGCTCATATAGTAACGTTTGATCGCAACCAAACAGTGGACCGCAGCCCGAATAATGTGTATTTCTGATCGCAACCAGATTATGAACCGCAGCTCATTTATAACGTTTGATCGCAACCAAACGGTGGACCGCAGCCCTATTTATACTTATATACCTGACCGATCACAACCGGCCTGGTTAACAGCCGATGGTTCTCAACCCATCCAACTGCCCTTATAACCAATTGGAGTATCATGCACACATAACACATAGCCAAACACATGCAACCCACATTAGCACATAGGGAGGGGGGAAAACATGTATATAAAACTTATGCGTGGTCAACCACATTGCTAGGAATAAGCCTAAGGGGTTCATACATCTTTCACCTAGGCCAACGGGATATCAATTTGACTAGCATGCAATACACAAGACTCTTTTATCCTCGAACGGTACCCGAAACATCAAACTAGACTCAGGCACGACAAACGGGGTCACTACTACAAAATTACACATATAAGTAGTAGTTTACACTACACCCCTTAATAAAGGTGTAGTGTATAATTGAAACAAATAAGAATACACTTCACCTCTATTTTAAAAGTGTAGTGGAAAGTAAGTTTGTTTATAAAAAAAAAATTAAAAAACTTTCTACGGCACCCCAGAGAAAGGGTGCCGCACAAAATTTATTATTTTTTTATTAAATGATTTTCCGTCAACCATCTCCCTGATGGTGCCGCGGAAAGTCAAGGTAAATTTATTTATTAAAAAAAAAAAAACAGATCAGATTGGCGAGACCACATTTCCTCTCCTCCATTCCCTCTTCTCTATCGTTAAGTCCACAGTCGACGCCTCTCCTCTCCTCTCCTCCAAGCCTTGGACCATAGCCAACGCCTCTCCCCGCATTTCCTCTCCATTTCGGCCGCCGACGTTCCGCCGCCCTTCCTCCGCCGATGTTGCCATCCGACGCCACCGTCGAACCTCAACTGCCCTTACTCATAAACTCATAGTGACGGCCGGCCACCATTACCGAACTCGACGGCGGTTCCCGACAAGGCGATAAGGTTCGATTCGGAGACAAACCTTCAATTTCAAATCCCTAATAAGTTTTCCCCGCACAGCAGTTAGCTAAACCCTACTCCAATGGGGGGAAAATGTAGACAAACCTTCAATTTCAAATCCCTAATATGCTGTGTAAGTTTTATTCACTCTAGGGTGTTGTAGTGTTTCTTGTTTTGAAATTTTAAATGCATTTGATTCTAATGATGCGTATGCTTTGTGTTGTGTTTTTATCCAGGGCTTCCTCCTAAGAAGATCCCTGCACTATAGAGAATACAAGGGAGGCTGATGAGACTGTCTGCAAATCTGATGATGAAGAGGTTAACTATTACCTTTCTAATTTGATAGGGGTCTGATATGTTTCACACTCAAATGAATAATTCTTTTACTGATCTTGTTTAATTATTGCCTTTCTAATTTGTGGAGTCTTTTAGAGTTTCTGTGCCACATATTAGCTTCTTATTTTTACCTAATAAAATAAGGTGTATTTATTTCTGAGTTTTATATAATCATGTGATTTTTTTTATTGTTAAATATGCAAAAGGAAGGGATTTTACTTCCATTATCGTTGTACACACTATTGTTGGGAACTGGGTTTGTATTCTAAGCCATATTACTTTTGTTGCTTCTAATTTTAACTCTTCATATATTTCTACTGACTGTAACTGCTGTTCAATTTTGATGCTTTTTATTGATTAGTTATTTGACTTTCTTTCCCCCAATTTATCATAGGGCTACCTGATGGTCCTACAGCTCATTTTTGGCTCTCAGGACTTGTCCTGCGGAAGGATCTCAAGGTGGAATAATAAGATTAAATAGAATGGTGGTATTGATTAGTTGTGGGCATAGGTAGTTAGGTGGTAATGGTGGCAGAGGTGTTAGTGGTCGACGGTAGGCATACACACACATAGGAGGTGGTGGTGTTGATCATGAGTGAATATGGCTTCTATGAAGCAGCATATGGAGAAGGAGGTAAAAGGTATGCCTTGTGGGCAGCAAAAATGGCTCTTTCTCAAAATATAGGTGTCCCTTGGAGGCTTGGATAATGTGTGAGAACTTTGATGCTCCCATTGGAGTGGTGAGTACTTGCTGCACCCGTTCTTCCATGTGGCACTTTCTCGCTAACATATTTGTTTAATTGTTCGGTCGTAGTTCAAAATGTTGTTATTATCTTCAGTTAATATGCATTCAGGTGTATTAATTCACTTCCCAAATATTGTTATCCATTGGTATAAGATAGAATGTCTATATGAGTACTCATAATAAGAATGAATTGAAGGAACTCTTTGATTTTATAGATCGTAACATTACTTTGCCTTCTGCATAGTATGGATTACATCGTGGGATTAGCTTTTCCTGGCTCTTTCATGTGCTTATCTACTAGTACAGTACAGTGTTCATTTTGTAAATTAACATGTGTGTACTATTTATTCCCTTTATTTCATTTAAAATGAATAGTTACTGCTTAACAAAGCAGAGCAACAGTTACAGCCCACTGACCCAGTCCAACTTGAGTTAAATTGCAAATGGCCTGTATGAAAAGTATAAATGGTTGAAATGAATAGTAAATACCATTAAACTTTTCCTTTATTGTTCTTTAGAAAAAATATAGTAGTTCTCCAGTATATTTTCAATGGCTCTCTGACTCGCATTTAAAAGGATATTAATGTTTATGTCAAATAATTCATTTCAATTCAAAACATTTATAGACATATTTCTTTGAAGATTGACACTTGCAACTTGTTTTACTGTGATCAATTCACACCACTCTCTCCAAACAAGCCCAAGATTTGGACAGAGAATTAGCCTGGATGGTAAGTCATTCATAAAAGATTTACACTCTCTGCCTCTGTTTTAGATAGTATAAGTATATATATATGAAGCAAAACCAACTAGCTAGGTTTGAATTAAAGATGAGTTGAGTTGAACAATCAATATGTCCAATAAAAACATGTCATGCTTAGCATCAGGGAATTCTTTTTACAAGGGAATACATAAAGTGGAATTTATAGTGATCATAGATTGATTTCATAAACACAAAGGAAGAAACTCGAGAACATGGCAAGGCAGTTACAAGTTTAGCGATTTTACAGTCAGCAGAAAAGTTTTACAGTTGCTCCCTTGATATGACCGTGAGGGTATAGTTAAACTCCTAAGTTATGAGTAATTTGCATAGTCATGAGTTAATTGTATCATTCTTGATTATAGGTTTGGTCAATCAGCAACGAGGGGATACGGTGTGAACAAGCTCATGAAATTAAGGATCATGTTAACAACCTCGTAGTTTCAGAAAGCCTCTCGTGCTTCATTCCACAAGGAACTGGCATCAAGGTACAAAATGTAGTCATGTTACTTCTTGTTAACTTATCAACCTCTTATAAGTTAACATTTTTGTTTCTACGTCGTCAGGTGCATTCGTGGGGTGGAGAGTTCAAATTGCTAAACCAAGCAAAACACGCTAGATGCTTGGCTCTTGCCAAATCGAAACTGTATTGTGGTTGTCGGGATAACAGCATTCAGGTAAAAACACGCAACACTATCTGAAGGAGCATATGAATTTATTGATTTTAAGTTTTTAACACTCTCTTCCATGCTAGGAAATTGATATGAACGCGGGAACAGTTTTCTCGATCCAAAGTGGCTCTCGAAAATTGTTGGTAAAAGCTAGTCCTGTCAATGCACTACAGCTCCATGATGGACTGTTATACTCTGCTGGTTCTTCCTTGGATGGAACATCTGTCAAGGTAAGGGAATATGCAGGAAATTATTGTTGTTCTTACACTGCAAAATGTAATGCTTCTAAATGTGTTGTTTTGAATGGCATCGATCGCAAAGATATGGGACACTTGGAATCACTCCATGATAGCATCACTGCCCTCGACAATGGATGTTCAAGTGTCAAATATATTCTGATATGGGAAAGTGAATATGGTAATTTATTGTTGGAAATTAGGTGAAGAACTGAAGAAGAGGAAGGGGGCTATGAAGAGGCTGCTGAAGAGGGGGAATGGGGCTATGAAGAGGAGGAGTGTGATCAGGAAGAAACACAAGAGCTTTCAATGGAGTTGGAATATTTGGAACTAAGGCGATAACTGATAGAAAGATTTCGGGATAGAGGTACATAAACTTAGAGCTAATTCAAGAGTCTCAGTATATTGTGTTGATTGTTAAAAGTATATTGTGTTGATAGTAATAAGTATATTCTGTTGATTGTTAATTTTTGTATTACTTTGTAAATTGTTGTATTGGTTTTTGGAAATTTCTATACATGATATTAATTGTTGGTTTTTAAAAAATTAAATAGAATAATAAAAATATTGCAGAACATATTTATTTTAAAAAAAATCTGTGACACCTTCTCGGATGGTGTTGCGGAATTTTGATTATCATTTTTAAATAATACTTTCCGCTACACCCTCAATGAAGAGGGTGTAGCGGAAAGGATTGAATTTTCATTTTTAAAATGATTTTCCGCTACACCCTCAACTAAGAGGGTGTAGCGAAAAGTCAATATTTAAAGAAAAAAAATTAATATCTTTCGCTTTCCGCTACACCCTATACGGGTGTAGCGGAAAGCTAGGCACTTTCAGCGACACTAGATTTCGCTACACCTGTACAGGTATAGCGGAAACACTTTTAGAGGTGTAGCTGATGTGATTTTTTGTACTAGTGGGTCCAATGGGACACCACAGGGCATGGGGAATCATCAAACGGGGAAAAACCACCAATTCCACCTTGGGAAACCAGCGGGTGGCCGGCGTGTGGAGGACCACCCGCCTGCCGCGCTATACTGGGCAGCAGGTGCCCGGCGGGCAGTCGCCTGCCCGCCCGCTGCCGGCGGCCTCTTTGGGGCAGCGGGTAGGTAGCAGGTTCCCCTGCCCCCACCTACCCCCCACTGACTCTTTTGTAATAAGTTGGTCCCGGGATCTTTCGTGAAACCCGAAACCATGTCCAAACACATTTAAACACAAACGACGACACCATGTAATCAAGTAGTGGATTAAAACCAATAATCACATTAAATACATCCTAACATGACTTCTAAACGTAATCAAAACCCAATACCCGAACATGCAAAATCCCGGCCAAACATACCAAGAATATCATAACACAAAATCCACAATTTACCCTAGGGCTGTAATCATATTTAAAGCACAAGATCATTATTTTATCTTAAAATCAAGAACATCAAGATTTATCAAGATCAACACACAAATATCAAGATCCTCTCAAGATCATCAAGATCAACACATAAGATAATCTCATAAACATCAAGATTATCTCATAATCATCATAAAAGCCTTATCAAGACACAAGCACAGAATTGCATATCAATGGAGCCAAGGAAGAAGAATATAGCAAGGAAAATAGATTTTGTTGAGACATGGGTTACCTCTCAGCCTTAATTAGAATCCTTGGCTACTAAGGTTCTTTCTCTAAGATCTCATCTTCTTGATTCCTCCTACGTTTGGTGATAGGGGAATTCTTGGGAATTCTTGTGTGGTGGAATCTATTGTGGTGTGAATTCTAGGTGCCTCCTATGTCCTTATATATATCTAAGAGTCCGAATCAGGGTCTGAATGGTAGGGATTTATTTATTCTATTCCTTATAGGATTAAGGATTTGGTTTAGGGATAAGGGTCCATGGTCTATGGTGGACCCTTCTTAATTAATTAAGGGAATTCAATTCACTTTTAAGGGTAAGTAATTAAATAATTAGTTTGGGTTAGAGGCCGTAACACGGGGTGTTACAGGTGGTGTGTTATTTGAGCTTTGCTCACATGTTGGAGGCTGTGTGAATGAAATTATGGTACCCTCATGTACTAAGAGTTCGGCGCTATGTTGGAGGTTGTTGGAGTGGGGACGACGGGCCTTGGCGGTATAAGGTTGGACTAAGAAGTACAGGGTGGCACTAGGAGGTAACGGTTGGAACTGTTATAAGGCCGGGGGTAGCCATAAGGTTGGAACTATGATACTTGTGACATGTTGTTGTCACCGTGTGAATGTGAATTCTTTGCTTGTGAGCATGTCTTGATGTATTCTACTTTGTGATCAGTAGAATGCATCTTGAGTTGTGTTATCTTTTATGTCGCGGTCTTGTTGTAGTTGTGAGGTTGATGATCATCGTTTCTTTTTAGTGTGTTGATGAGTCTTTGAGGTTGATTTCCCTCTTTGATTTTAAAATGATATGTATGGTATTCCCGTTCCAAATGGTTTTGGTTATATCTATCTATATATGTTATTTAACGCGTATTAATGGGTTACCAGCAATGTTCGCTGACCGGGTGCGTAACACCCCAGATTTTCAAGACTTTTAAAACTTATATAATAAAGGTAGAATCTCATTAAATCCCAAAATACGATACAAAGAGTATGGGGTGCTATGCCATACCCGAGCTAGAGAACTCAGGTTCACAGGCTAAATTCTAAAACCTCAATCAGTATCAGTACAAAATCATGGCACGCAGGCCAAAAGGGAAAACTATCTAAGCTACGCCCCAAGCTTCTAGCGCGCTCTAGTGATCTACTTGTCTGTGCCTGAAAGCCAAATATATCTGTTCAGCGAGAGATGCTGGTAACCCACTCCAACGCGTTGAAATACAATACATATAGACATATATATAGATATATGAAAACCATTTTGAAGCATGAAGATATATCCTACGAGACTCTAGCTTTTAAAGCAGGGATAGACTCGACAGATAGAGCTAAGCACAGACAACAGTTATACCAAGCATATACAGTTTACAGACAGGCAAGACAGGTAAAGATAAGCACAATTAATAATCATAACCCAACATATACGATTCCCAGTATAAATCCTATAGTCACATCCCCAAGACACTCATAACAACAACTCATCCATATCTCATCACATAGCACACTTTGTTGGCGCCACAGGACCAATCGCATGCCCATACATGAGGGTCAACGCATATAGCTCTGACACGGCCCCGCAGCACCCTGCCCCGTATCGCAACACGGAGGGGTCGATCGCAACCGACCGATGAACCGTAGCTCATCATAGTTTGATCGCAACCAAACAATGGACCACAGCCCAAGAGTAGTCATCTGACCGCAGCCAGGAAATATGAACCGCAACTCATGTAGAAACGTTTGATCGCAACCAAACGGTGGACCGCTGCCCAAGAGTGTAAATCTGACCGCAGCCAGCTTCTGAACCGCAGCTCAGGAATAACCAATCCGATCGCAACCGAATTGGGGTATCATGCACACATAAAACATAGCAAGCACAGGCAACCCACATTAACACATTGGGAAGGGGGAGAAAACGTATAACAAAACCTGTGAGTGATCCTTCACATACTAAAAATAATCTTAAGGGGTTCATACTTCTTTCACCTAGGTCAACGGGATACCAATTCAACTAGCATGCAATATACAAGACTCATACAACCTACGAACGGTACCCGAAATATCAAACTAGACATAGGCACGATAGACGGAGTCCGTTGGGACACCACGGGGATCGGGGGAACATCAAACGGGGAAGCCAAAATCCCAAATTGGGTATTTTTCCAGCGGGTAGCCGGTGGGCGAGGGTTCACCCGCCGGCTGCCCGCCGGCGGCAGCCTTTTCGGGCAGCGGGTGCCCGGCGGGCAGCGGGTGCCCAGCGGGCAGCGGGCGCCCGGCGGGCAGCTGGTGCCCTGCGGGCAGCTGCCCGCCCGCCAGCTGCCCGCTGTTGGCGACGCCATCTATAGCCGTGGGTAGGTGGCGGGTCCCCTACCCCCACCTACCCCCCACTAATTCATCACCAAAAACACCCCGGGAACCTTTGTGGAACCCGGAACCATGCTTAGACACTTTTAAACTCAATTGACAACAACACGTAGACAATTAACGGATCAAAGCGAGGAACATACGGCGCATAACCTATCATGCTTTTCTAAACATAATTAACACCCAAACATGCGATTTCCCACCCAATACACCAAGAATAATATCATACGATACAACCTAGGGTTCTAATCACTTTTAAATCAACAAGGACACAATTCATCTTGTAATATCAAGATTCGGTAAGAATATCACATAAACATCAAGAACATCCTACAATCATCAAGAACATCATATAATCATCAAGAACGTCATATAATCATCAAGAACACCATAATTATCAAGAAACTCTCATTATCAAGATCACCCATGGTGTAACACCCCGTGTTACGGCCTTCAATCCCGGATTAATTATTAAATTAATCCCGTTAATAATAATTAAATATGATTTAATTCAGTTAGGTTTCCTTTAATTAATTAATAAAGGTCCACCATGAACCGTGGACCCTTGCCTAAATTAGAGTCCTAAGCCTATTAGGAATAAAGAAAGTAAACCCTTTACTCTTCAGATTCTAATTAGGAATCCTAGACCTAGTTATCTATTAGGAATAAAGGAAGTAGGCCTTTTACTATTCAGACTACGATTAGGATTCCCTTTAATTAATTAATATGGTCCACTATGGACCATGGACCCTTATCCCTAAACCCAATCCTTAGTTCCAAAAGGAATAGAATTAGCAAGCCTATAATATTAGTTCCAAACCAGGACTCCTAAATATATAAATAGGGGACTTAAGAGGCACCTAGAACCCCCCACCACAATAAACGTTCCACCACCCCAAAGTGCTCCAAGAATCCCCTTAGAAGAAATCAAGAAAGCAAGAAAGCTTAAAGAAAGACCCTTCATAGCTAAGGAATTAATTAAGGCTAAGAGGTAACCCATGTCAAAACAAAACCTATTTTCATAGCTATGATTTCCCCTTAGGGTTTCCCCCCCCCCCCCCCCCCCCCCCCCCGTATGATTGTGAATGGCGAATTACTATGATTACTATTGATGTTGATTTAATGATTCCATGGGGAATCTTGATAATCTTGATATTGGGAGTTTCCTGATAATTGTGATGTTCTTGATGATTAATTGGGATTCTTGATGATTATGTGTTGTTCTTAATGATTATGATGTTCTTGATGATTAATTGGTATCCTTGATGATTATGTGTTGTTCCTACCGAATCTTGCAATTAAAAGACGAATCGTATTCTTGTTGATATAAAAGTGATTAGAACCCTAGGTTGTACCGTATGCTTTGATTCTTGGATTATCGGGTGGGAAATCGCATGTTTGGGTGTTGATTATGGTTAGAAAAGCATGATAGGCCATGTGCCATTCGTTTCCCGTATTTGATCCATTAATTGTCTACTTGTTGTTGTTAATTGCGTTGTAAAGTGTCTAAGCATGGTTTCGGGTTCCACAATGGTTCCCGGGGCGAAAAGTGATGAAAAGAGTCAGTGGGGGGTAGGTGGGGGTAGGGGACCCGCCACCTACCCGTGGCATTCTCGGGCAGCTCCGGCAGCGGGCAGCCGGCGGGCGGGCAGCTGCCCGCCGGGCACCCGCTGCCCGGAACAGTGGCAGCCGGCGGGCAGCCGGCGTGTGGACCCCCACCCACCGGCTACCCGCTGGAAACTACACTACCTCGGGCTCCCGGTTTCCCCGTTTGATGTTTCCCCGATCCCCGTGGTGTCCCAATGGACCCCGTTTGTCGTGCCTATGTCTAGTTTGATGTTTCGGGTACCGTTCGTAGGTTTATGAGTCTGTTATATCGCATGCTAGATGAATTGGTATCCCGTTGACCTAGGTGAAGGAAGTATGAACCCCTTAGGACTATTCTTAGTATGTGATGGATCACGCATAGGTTTGTTATACGCTTCATCCCCCTTCCCGATGTGTAACGTGGGTTGCATGTGCTTGCTATGTGTTACGTGTGTGTGCTACCCCAATTCGGTTGCGATCGGATTGGTTATCCTGAGCTGCGGTTCAGAAGCTGGCTGCGGTCAGATTGGTATTCCTGAGCTGCGGTTCAGAAGCTGGCTGCGGTCAGATTGGTATTCCTGGCTGCGGTCAGATGACATTCTCTTGAGCTGCAGTCCACCGTTTGGTTGCGATCAAACGTTTCTATACGAGTTGCGGTTCGTCCTTTATCCTGGCTGCGGTCAGATGACACTCTCTTGGGCTGCGGTCCACTGTTTGGTTGCGATCAAACATTATGATGAGCAGCGGTTCATCGGTCGGTTGCGATCGACCTCCCCGTGTTGCGATACGGGCATGGTGCTGCGGGGCCGTGTCAGAGCTATATGTGCTGACCCTCATGTATGGGCATGCGATTGGTCCTGTGGCGCCAACAAAGTGTGTTATGTGTTGTGATATGGATGAGTTGTGATTATGAGTGTCTTGGGGGATGTGACTAAGGGATTTACATTGGGGATTGTTCATGTTGGGGTATGATTGTTGTTTATGCTTTGCCTTATCTGTTGTGTATGCTCGTTATAACTGTTGCTTGTGTCTGGCCTTATCTGTCGAGTCATTCCCGGTTTTAAAAGCTAGAGTTCGTAGGATATATCTTCATGCTCATAATGGTTTTCGTATATCTATATATATCTCTATATGTATTGTATTTCAACGCGTTGGAGTGGGTTACCAGCATCTCTCGCTGAACAGATATATTTGGCTTTCAGGCACAGAAGATTAAGTCACTGGAGTGCGCTAGAACTTAGAAGTAGATAGTTTCCCTTTTGGCCTACGTGCCACATTTACGTATTTATGCTTTGAGGATATTAGTTAGTTAGCCTGTGCACTTGGGTTCTCTAGCCCAGGTGTGGCATAGCACCCCGAACGCTTGTATTTATATCTTGGGATTTAATAAGATTCTACCTTTATTATAAGTTTTAAATGTCTTGAAAATCTGGGGTGTTACAGTTGGTATCAGAGCTTAAGTTTGACCCTAGGATAAGACTCTTAAGACCGGACTTTAGGACACTAGGCTTGAACTCTAGGTACTTAGGAACATAGGATCCAGGAATCGTAGGACGCGCAGTGAGATTGTGAAACCTACACATAACCTCCCCTCACTTCATCCCTCTCTAACTTAAAGGAACCTTCCCCTACGCTTACCACACCAGGTAAGGGTACGAATAAATAAGTTTACTTCCACAACTGGGTAACGTACACTTACCCGATAAATCGCCTCGTCCTAACTCCCGTCAAAAGACTTGACAAGGACCCTGACCAAAGAAAAGGAAGATTTGGATGACTACTAAGAAGAGGCGTTACAGTCAGGACTGCAATACGCACCAAACCAGGGTAACCACAATAACCCCCGAGTCAGGCAAATGACATGCACCTTCCGACCAGTTGCCTTATCTCGGCAAACCCGGGTTGCGGCTACAACAAACAGGAAGGAGAACTAGGACACCTATTAAAGTAGCAAAGGAACGACACCATTAGTCGGATCCTTGGGTGCAAAGTAAGTACATCGCGACACCTTGCGACCCCACCACCCCAATTTAAAATATCTTCCGCCCTGAAACCCCAGCATCTTGATACCCCTATTTGTTGAAAACTCCCACCCCGAATCCTTAATTACCTTAAGAGAAAATTCGCAACCGTCATGACCTTGCTCACCCTTTGTTGCGCTTAACCCAAACCCTCGGAAACCCTAAATTGTTATTGCCCTTACTCTAAGTTCATATCCCCACTCCGTTTGGAAACCCTGTTAAAAACGTAGAGCAGCATAAGGCCCTTACCCTGCCCAGGGGCGTGAAGAACCGACATTCATTGATTCAATATTAAAATAAGTTGTTAGATAGGAATCAGCGAAGTAGGTGGAAGTTACGAATACGTATCACCCCATGTAACACCCCAGATTTTTAAGATATTTAAAACTTATAAAATAAAGGTGAAATCTCATTAAATCCCAAAACATAACACAAGTGTTCGGGGTGCTATGCCACACCTAGGCTAGAGAACCCAGATGCACAGGCTAACTAACCAATATCCTCAAAAGCATAAATGAATAAACATGGCACGCAGGCCGAAAGGGAAACTATCTATTTCTACACTCCGAGTTCTAGCGCGCTCCAGTGACTTAAACTTCTGTGCCTGAAAGCCAAATATATCTGTTCAGCGAGAGATGCTGGTAACCCACTCCAACGCGTTGAAATACAATACATATAGAGGTATATATAGATATACGAAAACCATTTTGAGCATGAAGATATATCCTACGAACTCTAGCTTTAAAACCAGGAATGACTCGACAGATAAGGCTAGACACAATCAACAGTCATAACAAGCATATGTAGTTCACAACAGATAAGGCAGATAAGGCAAGGCATAGACAATAATCATAACTCAACATAAACAATCCCCAACATAAACCCCATAGTCGCATCCCCCAATATACTCATAAACACAACTCCTCCATATCTCATCACATAGCATACTTTGTTGGCGCCACAGGACCAATCGCATGCCCATACATGAGGGTCAGCGCATATAGCTCTGACACGGCCCCGCAGCACCCTGCCCCGTCTCACATTACGGAGGAGCCGATCGCAACCGACTGATGGACCTTTGTCCTACATAATATTTATATACCTGACCGGTCTTTACCAGCCTGGTTAACAGTTGGGATGGTTCTCAGCCCATTCAACTGCCCGTATAGTGGACCTTTGTCCTATATAATATTTATATACCTGACCGGTCTCTACCAGCCTGGTTAACAGCCGGTATGGTTCTCAGCCCATCCGACTGCCCGTATAGTGGAACTTAGTCCTATATAATATTTATATACCTGACCGGTCTCTACCAGCCTGGTTAACAGCCGGTATGGTTCTCAGCCCACCCGACTGCCCGTATAGCCCGATTGATCTTAACCAACTCGGGGTTACATGCACACATAACACATAGCAAGTACATGCAACCCACATTAACACAATGGGAAGGGGGAGAAAACGTATAACAAAATCTATGCGTGATCCATCACATACTAAGGATAGTCCTAAGGGGTTCATACTTCTTCCACCTAGGTCAACGGGATACCAATTCAACTAGCATGCAATATAATAGACTCATAAACCTACGAACGGTACCCGAAATATCAAACTAGACATAGGCACGATAAACGGAGTCCGTTGGGACACCACGGGGGACGGGGAAACATCAAACGGGGAAGCCGGGAACCCAAGATGGGGAAAATTCTAGCGGGTAGCCGGTGGGTGGGGGCCACCCGCCGGCTGCCCGCCGGATTTACTATTCCGGGCAGCGGGTCGCCGGCGGGTAGCTGCCCGCCCGCCGGCTGCCCGCTGCCGGGATCACTATTCCGGCCGTGGGTAGGTGGCGGGTCCCCTACCCCCCACTGACTCTTATCACACAAATTCGCCCCGGGAACCATTGTGGAACCCGAAACCATGCTTAGACACTTTGCAACGCAATCAACGACAACACGTAGACAATTAACGGATCACATACGAGAAACGAACGGCACATAACCTATCATGCTTTTCTAAACATAATCAACACCCAAACATGCGATTACCCCACCCGATAACCCAAGAATAACATCATACGGTACAACCTAGGGTTCTAATCACTTTTATATCAACAAGAATACGATTCGCCTTCTAATTGCAAGATTCGGTAAGAATAACACATAAGCATCAAGGGCATCATACAATTATCAAGAACAACACATAATCATCAAGAACTCCATATAATCATCAAGAACATCATAATAATCAAGAATCTCCCAATATCAAGATTATCAAGATCCCTCATGGGATCATCACATCAATCATCAATAATAATCATCACAAGTCATTAATACACAATAATATGGGGAAACCCTAAGGGGGAATCATAACTATGAAAATAGGTTTTGTTGAGACATGGGTTACCTCTTAGCCTTAATTAATTCCTTGGCTATGAAGGATCTTTCTTTAAGCTTTCTTGCTTTCTTGATTTCTCCCAAGGGAATTCTTGGAACTCTTTGGATGGTGAGAGATTATTGTGGTGGGAATTCTAGGTGCCTCCTAAGTTTCCTATTTATATATTTAAGACTCCTAATTAGGGCCTGAATGGTATGGGTTTACTAATTCTATTCCTTATAGGACTAGGGACTTGTTTTAGGGATAAGGGTCCGTGGTCCACATTGGACCATATTAATTAAAGCGGATCCTAATCATAATCTGGATAGTAAAAGGCCTACTTCCTTTATTCCTAATAGATAACTAGGTCTAGGATTCCTAATTAGGATCTGAATAGTAAAAGGTTTACTTTCTTTATTCCTAATAGGCTTAAGCCTCTAATTTAGGCAAGGGTCCACGGTTCATGGTGGACCCTATTAATTAATTAAAGGGAAACCTAACATAATTAAATCATATTTAATTATTATTAGCGGGATTAATTAAATAATTAATCCAGGATTGAAGGCCGTAACACGGGGTGTTACACCCCACCCTTGCACGAAAACCGTGAAGGCTTCACGAGAAACCATAGCCTGTACGTACGCCACCGAAGAACACCATGCGTTGACAAGAGCGGGCAAACAAATACGTTCAATGCGTCAGGGGCCCTCGCTACAGAAAACATCGTCAAATAGGTGCAACAAGCCGAACCTCGAGGAGGACATAAATCCTTGCTAAGAATTTCATCCACCAAGGAAGGGATGAAACCCAATAGAACAAGAAAGTCTAACCCGAAACCCCCCTTACCCTTAAGAACCCTCAGCAAGGATTAGGAGTCAAGACCTAGGGGTTTGACCCACTAAACCGACTGGGTCCAGACTTCTGGACATCCGAGGGGAACGTGCACGGAAACCATCACGAGAATTCCCCTGGAAGCCATAGAAACGAAGGGGACTTCGACACGGGAAGAGAAGATCAAACGAAAATCTTAGAATCAAACAAAGCCAAGGAAAAGGGATCACCAGTTCGACTGCACGCCACAACCAAGCCCCAAACAGGCATAATCACTCAAAGCCAAGAGTCCTTAGCCCCTTTCCCTCCCCTTGCCAATCAAGTACCATTTCGTTAAAGAATCCGTCCTATCACTCCAAACCTCGCTCTTGATCCCTCATTACAGACGAACTCGTACAAGGTGGCAACCTTCCTTCCTGTATTACGACCTTGAGACATCGACCCTATCCGCCCCTCGACTTTGAAACCTAGCCCTTGCACTCCTTACACCCCTTTAAACCCATACCAAGAAAACATAGATATATATATATGTATGTATATCTACCTCTAGAACTCGTGCTTAAGGATCAATGAACATTGTACGATGGGTCATCCTATGTATCCAAGTCCCTTTTCTTGTGCACAAGGGCATGGGACTTGTCAGGACATGAATCTGTGCATTTTTGGGGTCTTTCCCGAAGGAATTGACTATTCCTAGTCACTTTCCCGCGGGTCCCCAACGGGTCCTTGATGGGACCTTGGCGAGTCCTTGGCAGGAGCTTGGCAGGCGGACGACCGCCCACCTCGCGCCCACTGGTACAATGTGCTGATTTCTTAACCCCTCATTTTATTGAATTGTGGCGCACTTGTGTCCCTCGATTGAGGAATGTGAGTCTTGGGTAAGGAACCATGGACCACCTAAACATAGTGTCCTACGTAAAAGACCTTGACGCACGAGACACCATCGGGAAATCACAATCAATTACATTGCACGAGTAATTGAAATCGGATCCTACGATACAACCGACTAGGGATGTTTGGCGTAAAGGATTGTGCAAACCAAGGAGGCGAGTTGGGAACTCGTACTAAGAACCCACGAAAACCTTAAAAGTCAAAATGCTAAGGAGGGACCGGGACTCCTCCAAACCATGGACATCGTTCGAGCAAATCAGAGGACTCCTTACAAGTTGTATGGAATCAAGAACTACGTAGCCCATGGTGCTAAGCAAAAGTGTGAAGAACACATTCGCGCCAAGACTTCAAGGGTCATTAAGGACCTACAAGGAGATGAGGTGACTCGTAAAGTCGCCGAGTCATCCCACAACGAGATTTGGTAACCGACTGCGCTTTAAAAGAAAAAGGGCACGCAAGGACACCTTCATCATTAAAAATAACACAAACAGGGCACAACAATGCCGAACCTCGGGTAAGACATGAAGTCTTACTAAGAATTTCATCCACTAAAGAGGAGATGAAATTCAATAAGAAGAGAAATTCAACCCAAAATCCATCGACTCCCAAGAGACTTTGGGAAGAATTTGGGAAATGAGCCCTAAGAGATTGGCTTGGTTGACCCAACTCGGTCAAAACCTTGGGCACATTAAAGAAGTAAGGGTTGAATCACCACGGGAAATTCCCTCAAGAAAGAAGAGAAGGATAAAACCTTAGCCTGGGAAGCAAGGTCTAACAAGGATCTTAAAGTCAAGCATGCACCAACACCAAGGAAGGAGGATCATCAGCTCGTCGGCGCATCGTGATCAAAGCATCTAACCAGATTATTCACTTGGGATCGAGAAACCTTAACCCATCCTAGCCGAATTCCTTTCCCTCCCTCGGAAAATCGGCCCCTTCCTTATTTCAAAACCCTTTCTACCCTTCAGACCCCATTCTCAATCCCATGTTTTAACGATTCCATACAAGTGGCAACCTCACAACCTAAGTTGCAACCTCGAAAACTTGATCCTATATCCTGAATTCACCGTGTCCTCAAGTTTGAAACCCACTCTCTTAACCCTGTAAAACCTAATCGCTCCCAAAAACCCAACACACATAGGCGTGCAAGTATACAATTTCCCCGTGGAATACCTTTTCTATAGGACCACGGTTCTTCTCTTGACTCGTTAACCCTGCAATGATTTCCAAGCTTCGGGGACGAAGCTTCTCGTAAGGGGGGGAGAGTGTAACACCCCGTGTTACGGCCTTCAATCCCGGATTAATTATTAAATTAATCCCGTTAATAATAATTAAATATGATTTAATTCGGTTAGGTTTCGTTTAATTAATTAATAAAGGTCCACCATGAACCGTGGACCCTTGCCTAAATTAGAGTCCTAAGCCTATTAGGAATAAAGAAAGTAAACCCTTTACTATTCAGATTCTAATTAGGAATCCTAGACCTAGTTATCTATTAGGAATAAAGGAAGTAGGCCTTTTACTATTCAGACTACGATTAGGATTCCCTTTAATTAATTAATATGGTCCACTTTCAAAAAAAAAAAAATTAATATGGTCCACTATGGACCATGGACCCTTATCCCTAAACCCAATCCTTAGTTCCAAAAGGAATAGAATTAGCAAGCCTATAATATTAGTTCCTAACCAGGACTCCTAAATATATAAATAGGGGACTTAAGAGGCACCTAGAACCCCCCACCACAATAAACGTTCCACCACCCCAAAGTGCTCCAAGAATCCCCTTAGAAGAAATCAAGAAAGCAAGAAAGCTTAAAGAAAGACCCTTCATAGCCAAGGAATTAATTAAGGCTAAGAGGTAACCCATGTCTCAACAAAACCTATTTTCATAGCTATGATTTCCCCTTAGGGTTTCCCCCCCGTATGATTGTGAATGGCGAATTACTATGATTACTATTGATGTTGATTTAATGATTCCATGGGGAATCTTGATAATCTTGATATTGGGAGTTTCTTGATAATTGTGATGTTCTTGATGATTAATTGGGATTCTTGATGAAGGAAGTATGAACCCCTTAGGACTATTCTTAGTATGTGATGGATCACGCATAGGTTTGTTATACGCTTCATCCCCCTTCCCGATGTGTAACGTGGGTTGCATGTGCTTGCTATGTGTTATGTGTGTGTGCTACCCCAATTCGGTTGCGATCGGATTGGTTATCCTGAGCTGCAGTTCAGAAGCTGGCTACGGTCAGATTGGTATTCCTGAGCTGCGGTTCAGAAGCTGGCTGCGGTCAGATTGGTATTCCTGGCTGCGGTCAGATGACATTCTCTTGGGCTGCGGTCCACTGTTTGGTTGCGATCAAACGTTTCTATACGAGCTGCGGTTCGTCCTTTATCTTGGCTGCGGTCAGATGACACTCTCTTGGGCTGCGGTCCACTGTTTGGTTGCGATCAAACATTATGATGAGCTGCGGTTCATCGGTCGGTTGCGATCGACCTCCCCGTGTTGCGATACGGGCATGGTGCTGCGGGGCCGTGTCAGAGCTATATGTGCTGACCCTCATGTATGGGCATGCGATTGGTCCTGTGGCGCCAACAAAGTGTGTTATGTGTTGTGATATGGATGAGTTGTGATTATGAGTGTCTTGGGGGATGTGACTAAGGGATTTACATTGGGGATTGTTCATGTTGGGGTATGATTATTGTTTATGCTTTGCCTTATCTGCCTTATCTGTTGTGTATGCTCGTTATAACTGTTGCTTGTGTCTGGCCTTATCTGTCGAGTCATTCCCGGTTTTAAAAGCTAGAGTTCGTAGGATATATCTT
Source organism: Ipomoea nil (assembly GCF_001879475.1). NCBI lineage: Eukaryota > Viridiplantae > Streptophyta > Magnoliopsida > Solanales > Convolvulaceae > Ipomoea > Ipomoea nil. The sequence goes on along the minus strand of NW_017618593.1, from coordinate 647,499 downwards.
CATGCTCATAATGGTTTTTGTATATCTATATATATCTCTATATGTATTGTATTTCAACACGTTGGAGTGGGTTACCAGCATCTCTCGCTGAACAGATATATTTGGCTTTCAGGCACAGAAGATTAAGTCACTGGAGTGCGCTAGAACTTAGAAGTAGATAGTTTCCCTTTTGGCCTACGTGCCACGTTTACGTATTTATGCTTTGAGGATATTAGTTAGTTAGCCTGTGCACTTGGGTTCTCTAGCCCAGGTGTGGCATAGAACCCCGAACGCTTGTATTTATATCTAGGGATTTAATAAGATTATACCTTTATTATAAGTTTTAAATGTCTTGAAAATCTGGGGTGTTACACATGGAATCACCACACCAATCGTCAATAATAATATCACAAATCATCAATACACAATAATATGGGGAAATCCTAAGAGGGGAATCAGAGCTATGAAAATAGGTTTTGTTGAGACATGGGTTACCTTATAGCCTTAATTAATTCCTTGGCTATGAAGGGTCTTTCTTGAAGCTTTCTTCTTTCTTGATTTCTCCTAGGGGAATTCTTGGAACTTCTTGTGTGGTGAGGGATTATTGTAGTGGGGGGGTTCTAGGTGCCTCCTTATGTTCCCTATTTATATATCTAAGAGTCTTACTTAGGGCCTAATTACTATAGGTTTGCTAACTCTATTCCTTTTAGGACTAAGGATTGGGTTTAGGGATAAGAGCTCATGGACTATGGTGGGCCTCTCCTAATTAATTATTGTGATTAAATTCTTTCTTTTGCGTAATTGGTTAAATGATTAATTGGTTTTAGGGATCGTAACACGGGGTGTTACACTCTCCCCCCCTTAACAGGAAGCTTCGTCCCCGAAGCTTGGTCCTTGTCGAGTGACTTCTTCTTAGTTACCTGGTGTGAAAAGTTCGGGGTAGCGTTCCCTCACTGTGTCCTTGAGTTCCCATGTCGCTTCCTCGGTCCCATGGTTGGTCCAGAGGACTTTCACCATTTCTATGGCTCGACGTAGGGTGGTTCTTGTCTTGGTGTCCAGGATTCTCATGGGTTTTTCTTCGTATACAAGTGACTCGTCGAGGTCCACGACCTCGGGTTGAAGCACGTGGCTTGGGTCTTGCAATTATTTCTTTAGCTGGGATATGTGGAATACGTTGTGTACTCGTTCTAGTTCAACGGGTAGAGCGAGGCGATAAGCTAGGTTCCCAACTCTTTCTATGATTTCATAAGGGCCGATAAATCGTGGGCTGAGTTTCCCTTTTCTTCCGAATCTCATCACCCCCCGTGTGGGTGAGATTCTCAACCAGACCTTGTCCCCGGTGTTGAATTTGGCTTGTTTCCTCCTTAGGTCGGCGTAGGACTTCTGGCGGTCCTGGGCAGTCTTCATCCTTTCCTGGATGTGTTTGACCTTGGTTATGGTATCTTGTAGGTATTGGGGCCCTAGTGCTACTGGGTCGACCATGTCTTCCCAACATAAGGGGGTTCTACACTTTTGTCCGTATAAAGCTTCGTAGGACGCCATACTAATGCTTGCGTGGTAGCTGTTGTTGTATGAGAATTCAATAAGGTCTAGGTGTTCCTCCCATGTCCCTTGAAAGTCTAACACACAGGCTCTTAACATGTCTTCGAGAGTCTGAATGGTCCTCTCGGTTTGGCCGTCAGTGGTGGGGTGGAAGGCGGTGCTCAGTTTTAGTTGTGTCCCCAAAGCTAATTGCAGCGATTTCCAGAATTGTGAGAGAAACCGGGAGTCTCTATCGGACACAATGTTCCGGGAGACTCCGTGGTACTTCACTACTCGGCTCAAGTAGGCTTGGGCCAGTTTTGTCATTGTCCATGTTTCCTTCATGGCAATGAATCGCGCCGTTTTGGTTAGTCGGTCCACTATGACCCAAATTTTATCCTTGCTGGTTTTTGTTGGGGGTAACCCTCCGACGAAGTCCATGGATATGGAATCCCACTTTCCTTGTGGTATCTCAAAGGTTTGTACGAGTCCCTTGGGTTTGCATCGTTCGGCCTTCACCCTTTGGCAATTCAGGCATTTGGCCACGAAATCTGCGATTTCCTTTTTCATGTTGGGCCACCAAAACGACCTTTTCACATCTTGGTATAGTTTGTCACCCCCTGGGTGAACTGAGTAGGGTGAGTTGTGCCCTTCCTCCAAGATCTGTTGTTTCAGGTGGGGGTGCGTTGAGGGCACGCACCACCTACCTTGGTAACGGAGACCGCCGTCTTCGTGTATTTCGAAGGGTCCTTCCTTCCCCTGGGTTAGTTCGAGACGGATTTTATCTAGTTCCGGATCCTGTTGTTGGCCTATTTTGATTTCTTCGAAGAGTGTAGGTGTGATTTGCATGTTGAATAAGTGGACGTCGGGGTGGATTTGATCTTGCTCTATTATTTCCAAATTCAGTCTTTGGAAGTCCTTGTACAGCTGATCCGGTAGGATCCAGGTGGTGTTGAGGGAGTGGTTAGTCTTTCTGCTTAGGGCGTCTGCCACAATGTTAGCTTTTCCCTCGTGGTATTGGATGTCTAGATCGTAGTCCTTTATGAGTTCTAGCTACCTTCGTTGTCTCATGTTTAGGTCTTTCTGGGTGAAGATGTACTTTAGGCTCTTGTGGTCCGTGTAAATCTTGCATTGCACCCCATATAAGTAATGCCTCCAAATTTTTAGTGCGAACACGATAGCGGCTAGTTCTCTTCGTGGGTGGGGTAATTCTCTTCGTGGGTTTGAGTTGCCTGGATGCGTATGCTATTACCCTGCCTTTTTGCATTAGCACGCACCCCAATCCCTTTTTGGACGCGTCACTGAAGGCATCGAACCCTTCTTCCCCGGAGGGGATGGCGAGCACGGGTTCCGTGGTTAGCTTATTCTTTGACTAGGTTTTGGGAGGGATTTTCGAGTATGAGGGAATAGGGATGGATGAAAAGGTTCTAAATGCTTTCTATCTCCTTTAAATAGGTTTAGGATTACCAATTAGAATCTGAAAGGTAGATGGGCCCTCCTTGTTTAATCTAATAGGCTCAAAGGCTTTATTATAGACAAAGGTCCACGGTCCACCATGGAACACATCAATAAATTAGAGGATTTGGGTCAAATTAAATCCTTGGCTACTAAGGTTCTTTCTCTAAGATCTCCTCTTCTTGATTTCTCCTACGTTCGGTGATAGGGGAATTCTTGGGAATTCTTGTGTGGTGGAATCTATTGTGGTGTGAATTCTAGGTGCCTCCTATGTCCTTATATATATCTAAGAGTCTGTATCAGGGTCTGAATGGTAGGGATTTATTTATTCTATTCCTTATAGGATTAAGGATTTGGTTTAGGGATAAGGGTCCATGGTCTATGGTGGACCCTTCTTAATTAATTAAGGGAATTCAATTCACTTTTAAGGGTAAGTAATTAAATAATTAGTTTGGGTTAGAGGACGTAACACGGGGTGTTACAGGTGGTGTGTTATTTGAGCTTTGCTCACATGTTGGAGGCTGTGTGAATGAAATTATGGTACCCTCATGTACTGAGAGTTCGGCGGTATGTTGGAGGTTGTTGGTGGGGGGACGACGGTCCTTGGCGGTATAAGGTTGGACTAAGAAGTACAGGGTGGCACTAGGAGGTAACGGTTGGAACTGTTATAAGGCCGGGGGTAGCCATAAGGTTGGAACTATGATACTTGTGACATGTAGTTGTCACCGTGTGAATGTGAATTCTTTGCTTGTGAGCATGTCTTGATGTATTCTACTTTGTGATCAGTAGAATGCATCTTGAGTTATGTTGTCTTTTATGTCGCGGTCTTGTTGTAGTTGTGAGGTTGATGATCATCGTTTCTTTTTAGAGTGTTGATGAGTCTTTGAGGTTGATTTCCCTCTTTGGTTTTAAAATGATATGTATGGTATTCCCGTTCCAAATGGTTTTGGTTATATCTATCTATATATGTTATTTAACGCATATTAATGGGTTACCAGCAATGTTCGCTGACCGGGTGTTATCCCCATGTTTTATAGGTTTTGAGTAGATGCCGAGCGCGGTAGATGTGGATGCTAGATAGAGTAGTTTCCATGTTTAGACCTTACCTTTTGTTGGCCTGTGAGCCTAGTTTAGCGGCCTGTGTCCCTAGACGTTTTCTGTTTTGTTGACTTGTTAGTTTTCCCGCCTGTGCACCTATGTTTGAGATAGGTGTGGCATAACGCTTACCAATTTTATACAGCTTCCGCTTGCTTTATATCTTGATGATTAGATTTTTTTCCCTTGAATTTAAGTTTTAAAAATGTGGTAAAATCGGGGTTGTTACAAAGACAACCATAAAACTCATAAGGAACATCATAGACCATACTTTGAACCAACGGGATACAAGTTTAGACCACATGCATAATTCAAGAACCCACAAATCCTATTATGGCACTTAGGACATCATTCTAGACTCACAAAACATCAAAGAAGACACTTCGGGGCACGAGGATCGACCAAACGGAGGCCGACGAACTACCACACCGGTCGTACCAACGGGTGGACAACCACCCGCCAGACTACCCACTGGTGGACCACCTTGTTCCAGTCCACCCGCCAGCCGCCCGCTAGAACGTTACCCACTGACCGGCGGGTGGCCGGGTGGGGGATCGTCCCCCCACCGACTACCCGCTGGTACCAAACCAGTGACAAATTTCACCACTTCTGGAATTCATCAATCTTGCCAAATTCAACTCCAAACACATCAAAACTCACATCAACAATAATAGAGACTTTAATACATAGAATAACCCTAGGAATAACATTATTGAACCCTAACCACAAGCCCTAAACATGCATAAACGCAAGAATATGTATATAATCACTCAAGAACATCAAGAATATCAAGAATTCACAATACAAACCCTAAATACAAGCTCTATCAAGGCGTAATCACAAGATAACGCATTCCATCATTCAAAGATACCAATAAATCATACTATAGCAAAGAAAATAGGTTTTGTAAGACATGGGTTACCTTTTTAGCTTAATTAAACTCCCCACAAATCCTAAGATTCTTCTTCAAGGTCTCCCCTTCACGTGATCTCTCCTAAGCTTGGTGATGGGGAAAAAGATCTAAACTTGGTAGCGTTTGACGATTGAAAAGATGGGGAATTCTTTGACTAGGTTTTGGGAGGGATTTTCGAGTATGAGGGAATAGGGATGGATGAAAAGGTTCTAAATGCTTTCTAACTCCTTTAAATAGGTTTAGAATTCCCAATTAGAATCTGAAAGGTAGATGGGCCCTCCTTGTTTAATGTAACAGGCTCAAAGGCTTTATTATAGACAAAGGTCCACGGTCCACCATGGAACACATCAATAAATTAGAGGATTTGGGTCAAATTAAATCCTTGGCTACTATGGTTCTTTCTCTAAGATCTCCTCTTCTTCATTTCTCCTACGTTCAGTGATAAGGGAATTCTTGAGAATTCTTGTGTGGTGGAATCTATTGTGGTGTGAATTCTAGGTGCCTCATATGTGCTTATATATATCTAAGAGTCATAATTAGGGTCTGAATGGTAGGGATTTATTTATTCTATTCCTTATAGGATTAAGGATTTGGTTTAGGGATAAGGGTCCATGGTCTATGGTGGACCCTTCTTAATTAATTAAGGGAATTCAATTCACTTTTAAGGGTAAGTAATTAAATAATTAGTTTGGGTTAGAGGCCGTAACACGGGGCATTATAGGTGGTGTGCTATATGAGCTTTGCTCACATGTTGGAGGCTGTGTGAATGAAATTATGGTACCTTCATGTACTGAGAGTTCGGCGGTATGTTGGAGGTTGTTGGAGGGGGGACGACGGTCCTTGGCGGTATAAGGTTGGACTCAGAAGTACAGGGTGGCACTAGGAGGTAACAGTTGTAACTGTTATAAGGCCGGGGGTAGCCATAAGGTTGGAACTATGATACTTGTGACATGTAGTTGTCACCGTGTGAATGTGAATTCTTTGCTTGTGAGCATGTCTTGATGTATTCTACTTTGTGATCAGTAGAATGCATCTTGGGTTGTGTTGTCTTTTATGTCACGGTCTTGTTGTTATTGTGAGGTTGATGATCATCGTTTCTTTTTAGAGTGTTGATGAGTCTTTGAGGTTGATTTCCCTCTTTGGTTTTAAAATGATATATATGGCATTCCCGTTCCAAATGGTTTTGTTTATATCTATCTATATATGTTATTTAACGCGTAATGATGGGTTACCAGCAATGTTCGCTGACCGGGTGTTATCCCCATGTTTTATAGGTTTTGAATAGATGCCGAGCGCGCTAGATGTGGATGCTAGATAGAGTAGTTTCCATGTTTAGACGTTACCTTTTGTTGGCCTGTGAGCCTAGTTTAGCGGCCTGTGTGGCTAGATGTTTTTTGTTTTGTTGACTTGTTAGTTTTCCCGCTTGTGCACCTATGTTTGAAATAGGTGTGGCATAACGCTAACCAATTTTATATAGCTTCTTCTTGCTTTATGTCTTGATGATTAGATTGTTTTCCCTTGAATTTAAGTTTTAAAAATGTGGTAAAATCGGGGTTGTTACAAAGACGACCATAAAACCCATAAGGAACATCATAAACCATACTTTGAACCAATGGGATACAAGTTTAGACCACATGCATAATTCAAGACTCACAAATCCTATTATGGCACTTAGGATATCATTCTAGACTCACAAAACATCAAAGAAGACACTTCGGGGCACGAGGATCGACCAAACGGAGGCCGACGAACCACCACATTGGTCGTACCAGCGGGTGGAGAACCACCTGCCATACTACCCACCGGTGGACCACCATGTTCCAGCGGGTGGAACGGCGGGTGGTCGTCCACCCGCCAGCCGCCCGCTGGAACGTTACCCACTGACCGGCGGGTGGCCGGGTGGGGGTTCATCACCCCACCGACTACCCGCTGGTACCAAACCTGTGGCAAATTTCCCCACTTCGGGAATTCATCAATCTTGCCCAAATTCAAGTCCAAACACATCAAAACTCACATCAATAATAATAGTGACTTTAGTACATAGAATAACCCTAGGAATAACATTATTAAACCCTAACCACAAGCCCTAAACATGCATAAACGCAAGAATATGCATATAATCACTCAAGAACATCAAGAATATCAAGAATTCACAATACAAGCTCTATCAAGGCGTAATCACAAGATAACGCATTCCATCATTCAAAGATACCAATAAATCATACTATAGCAAAGAAAATAGGTTTTGTAAGACATGGGTTACCTTTTTAGCTTAATTAAACTCCCCGCAAATCCTAAGATTCTTCTTCAAGGTCTCCCCTTCACGTGAGCTCTCCTAAGCTTGGTGATGGGGGAAAAGACCTAAACTTGGTAGCCTTTGACGATGGAAAAGATGGGGAATTCTTTGACTAGGTTTCGGGAGGGATTTTCGAGTATGAGGGAATAGGGTTAGATGAAATGGTTCTAAATGCTTTCTAACTCCTTTAAATATGTTTAGGATTCTCAATTAGAATCTGAAAGGTAGATGGGCCCTCCTTGTTTAATCTAACAGGCTCAAAGGCTTTATTATAGACAAAGGTCCACGGTCCACCATGGAACACATCAATAAATTAGAGGATTTGGGTCAAATTAAATCCTTTTAACCACTCTTTAACAGGAATCGTTGAAATAATGATGGGGCAACTAAGAATTAATTAAATAATCAATTCGGGTTTGGAAGGTAAAATTAGGGGGTGTGCACACTGAAAGTACGATACCTGATTCCACAGAGATTAAGAACCCCAAGTACCGGTTCTGTGGGCGAGATAAGTATTAGGCCGGCCGATGTTTGCTAGCCCGGATAGGTCCGTTCATGATTCGTGAAGTTCCTACCTCCCTACGAGTCGAGGTTCCGTAGGTACGGATGTGGCGGTTGTGTGGGAAGCACCATTCGCTAGGGCTTCGACGTGGCAGAGTACCTGCCTCACAGACCCAGATTTGAAAGAAAGAAGAGAAAAGATAATCATGAGATATGATAGAAGTCCTCCGCAGAAAAGTATTATTATTATTATCGAGAGTATGAGTATACATATATATATATATATATATATATATATATATATATATATATATATATATATATATATATATATATATATTATTGCATCTATTATATGGATTTTCATTATTGCATAGTATATGCCTTGTGATGAGTACATGAGTAGGAAAGTATGTTATAATGTTTGTGAGTACTAGTATGATAGTATGTTCCTACTTGACACTTGAATCTCTTGCGTATTATCTATCTTAGAAGAATGTTGATATTGCATTTGTTGATGAGTATACTTGCTTATATGTATATAGTATCCTTACTTAGGATTTATTGTTGGATTGCCTTATTGCCTATGTGTATACTCGTTGTATTTGAATGTCAACCGTTTTCCAAATTCTATATATATATTTATGTTACAGGGTTGAGTGGCTTTATACTTAGCATTTTTATGCTAACGGGTTTATTTTCCTATGCGTTTTTATAACCCCTTTTAGGTGGACTTTGTGAAACCCCGTAATCCAGATTCTATTTAGGGATTAATTAAGTAATTAATCCTAATCCAATTGGTAATTTAATTCCTTAAATTCCTGAAAATTTAATAGTCGGGGACTAGTAATTGACTAGTCAACCCAAGTCAAGATGTTGTACCTTAAGCTTTGTGAATAGTTGTAACACCCCGTGTTACGAGTCCTAAAACCAATTAGTTAATTAATCAATAGCCCAAGAGAAAGAATAAATTATAATGATTAATTAGGGAAAAAGGCCCACCATAGCCCGTGGGCCCTCATATATAAACCCAACCCCTAAACCCAATCCTTAGTTCCAAAAGGAATAGAATTAGCAAGCCTGTAATATTAGTTCCTAATTAGGACTCCTAAATATATAAATAGGGGACTTAAGAGGCACCTAGAACCTCCCCACAAGAATAACGCCCCACCACCCCAAAAGAGCTCCAAGAATCCCCGTAGAAGAAATCAAGAAAGCAAGAAAGCTTAAAGAAAGACCCTTCATAGCCAAGAAATTAATTAAGGCTAAGAGGTAACCCATGTCTCAACAAAACCTATTTTCATAGTTATAATTCCCCCTTAGGGTTTCCCCATATTATTGCATATTGGCAAGTTATGATGATTATTATTGGTAATTGATGTGATGATCCCATGGGGGATCTTGATAATCTTGATATTGGGAGATTCTTGATGATTATATGGAGTTCTTGATGATTATGTGTTGTTCTTGATAATTGTGTGATGCTCTTGATGTTTATGTGTTATTCTTACCGAATCTTGCAATTAGAAGACGAACCGTATTCTTGTTGATATAAAAGTGATTAGAACCCTAGGTTGTATCGTATGATCTTATTCTTGGATTATCGGGTGGGGAAATCGCATGTTTGGGTGTTGATTATATTTAGAAAAGCATGATAGGTTATGTGCCGTTTGTTTCTTGTATTCGATTCGTTAATTGTCTACGTGTTGTCGTTAATTGCGTTGTAAAGTGTCTAAGCATGGTTTCGGGTTCCACAACGGTTCCCGGGGCGTAAAGTGTGTGAAAAGAGTCAGTGGGGGGTAGGTGGGGGGTAGGGGACCCGCCACCTACCCACGGCCGTGAATTGCGATCGACCCCTCCGTGTTGCGATACGGGGCAGGGTGCTGCGGGGCCGTGTCAGAGCTATATGCGCTGACCCTCATGTATGGGCATGCGACTGGTCCTGTGGCGCCAACAAAGTGTGTTATGTGTTGTGACATGGACGAGTCGTGATTACGAGTGTCTTGGGGGATGTGACTATGGGATTTAAATTGGAGATTGTTCATGTTGGGTTATGATCATTGTTTATGCTTTGCCTTATCTGCCTTATCTGTTGTGAACTGCATATGCTCGTTATAACTGTTGCTTGTGTCTGGCCTTGTCTGTCGAGTCATTCCCGGTTTTTAAAGCTAGAGTTCGTAGGATATATCTTCATGCTCAAAATGGTTTTCGTATATCTATATATATCTCTATATGTATTGTATTTCAACGCGTTGGAGTGGGTTACCAGCATCTCTCGCTGAACAGATATATTTGGCTTTCAGGTACAGAAGATTAAGTCACTGGAGTGCGCTAGAACTTAGAAATAGATAGTTTCCCTTTTTGGCCTGCGTGCCACATTTACGTATTTACGCTTTGAGGATATTAGTTAGTTAGCCTGTGCACTTGGGTTCTCTAGCCCAGGTGTGGCAAAGCACCCCGAACGCTTGTATTTATATCTTGGGATTTAATAAGATTCTACCTTTATTATAAGTTTTAAATGTCTTGAAAATCTGGGGTGTTACAGTTGGTATCAAAGCCTAAGTTTGACCCTAGGAAAAGACTCTTAAAGACCGGACCTTAGGACATTAGGCTTGAACTCCAGGTACTTAGGAACATAGGTCTTAGGGATCTTAGGACGCACGGTGAGATTGAGAAACCTACACATCACCTCCCCTCACTTCATCCCTCTCTAATATAAAGAAACTCTCCTCCGCTTATTACATCAAGGTGAAAACACAAAATAATATCAACCTTTAACCACCAGGATGGCACCCAAGAAGAAACAGACAGGAACACCGGGACGCCCTACTCAGGAATTCCTGACCCAGAATCTACAACGTCTGGCCCAAATCACCCAGGCACTAAGTACTGTCATTCCCCAACCTCTACCAACAAACGAGAACTTGGAGATCCACCACCAAGTCTCGGCACCAACCACCCACCTTCTCGGGAGACGAAGACCCCACGACCCTCGAAGAATGGATTGAGACCTTTGACAGGGTATTCAGGGCAACCCAATGCCCCGAACACCACCAAGTCGGGATAGCCTCCTTCTACTTCAGACACGAGGCCGACATCTGGTGGGCACATGAGGGACCTACGTACGAACAAGACCCCAGATTCAACTGGGAAGGCCTAAAAACACGGTTACGAGAACAGTTCTACCCCAACCACCTGAAAGCCGCCACATGCGAGGAATTCCTCCATCTAAGACAAGGGGCAGCCCCAGTCTCAGAATACTACCAATGATTCTGCCAACTGACTCGCCTCACCCCCGAACTAGTATCCACCGAGGGGATCAAAGTCATGAAATTCTTAGCAGGCCTTAACCCCGAACACCAGAGGGCCTTGGCCGCCCAAGAACCAAAGACCCTCGGAGAAGCCTACGCCAAGGCATGCCAACTACAACAGGTAACGAACCCGCCCCAAGGGACGCAACTGGGGTATAAAAGGAAGCCCGAAAGAAGTCACCCAATTCCCACCAAAGAGCCTAAGAACCCCAAAACCACCTCACTTGACCAGGCCATCACGCTGACTGCCCGGGGAAGGATCCTTACCCTAAGCAAAGCCAGGAACGGAGAAAGCAACATAGTCTCCGGAACTTTCCTAGTGCACGCCACCCCAGCCACCATACTATTTGACTCGGGGGCTACCAACTCATTTATAGCAACCAAGTTCGCCGCCCAGCTCGGCCTTAACGCCAGCACCAAAGTCCGACTCCAAGTCAAGGTGGCCTCGGGCGAGATCATAAAATGTGATCGCATGTACGAGCATGTAATGATCACCATTCAAGGAGTGGAATTTCCCAGCAACCTAATCCAGTTCCAACTAGATGGGATGCAAGTAATCTTGGGCATGGACTGGCTAGGAAAATTCCAAGCGCAAATCCTGTGCGGAGAGCAGAAAGTGGTCCTACGAGGACCAAACGGTAAGAGGGTGTCATACCGCGATACCCGCCAGGATCCGGAGATCAAACTTGTAAACATGATGAAAATTAAGAAGTATCTGGGCCAAGGAAACGAGGCCTTCTTATACTCAGTCGAAGACCTCAACGCCAAAATACTCGAACCACGAGCCATCCTAGTGGTAAACGAGTTCACCGACGTCTTCCCAGACGAAATTCCCGGGGCACCCCGGCCAGAGAGGTCGAGTTCACCATAGACCTCATACCGGGCGCCGCCCCAATCTCTAAACCACCCTACAGACTAGCACCAAAGGAAATGAAGGAACTGAAAACGCAACTCCAAGAACTGCTAGATAAGGGTTACATCCGACCCAGCACCTCCCCATGGGGAGCACCGGTACTATTCGTTAAGAAAAAGGATGGAAGCATGCGCCTGTGCATCGACTACAGGGAACTCAACCAAGTTACAATAAAGAATAGGTACCCCCTTCCCCGAATAGATGACTTATTCGACCAACTTAAAGGGGCAGGGGTATTCTCAAAGATCGACCTAAGATCCGGGTATCATCAAATCCAAGTGGCCAAACCGGACATCCAGAAAACGGCCTTCCGGACACGTTACGGCCACTACGAGTTTACCGTGATGCCCTTCGGCCTCACTAACGCGCCCGCCATATTCATGGACCTCATGAATCGAGTATTCCGACCTCACCTGGATGACTTCGTCATTGTGTTCATTGACGACATCCTAGTCTACTCCCGAAACAAAGAAGAACATGAGAAACACCTTCGCATATCATTGCAAACCCTCAGAGAAAACCAACTTTACGCTAAATTCTCCAAGTGCGAATTCTGGCAAGACAGCGTAGCCTTCTTGGGCCACGTGATAACCAAAGAGGGGATCAGGGTGGACCCCGCTAAGATTCGCGCCATTAGAGAATGGACCACGCCGAGCTCACTCTCGGAAGTCCGAAGCTTCCTGGGCCTGGCAGGTTATTACAGGAGGTTTGTACCCGACTTCACCAAGATAGCCCAACCCCTCATTAAGCTCATGAAAAAGGAAACCCCCTTCCGATGGGACAGCGACTGCACCTCAGCCTTCCAAGAATTAAAGGACAAGCTAACCACGGCACCCGTACTAGCCATCCCCTCCAGAACGGAAGGATTCGAGGTCTACAGTGACGCATCCAAGAAAGGGTTGGGATGCGTGCTGATGCAAAAGGGAAAGGTAATAGCGTACGCATCCAGGCAACTCAAAACCCACGAAGAGAATTACCCCATCCATGACCTCGAACTAGCTGCTATCATATTCGCACTAAAAATCTGGAGGCACTACCTGTATGGGGTACAATGCAAAATCTACACCGACCATAAAAGCTAAAAGTACATCTTCACCCAAAAGGACCTAAACATGAGACAACGAAGGTGGCTAGAACTCATAAAAGACTACGACCTAGACATCCAATACCACGAGGGAAAAGCCAACGTCGTTGCGGACGCCCTAAGCCAAAAGATGAACCATTCCCTCAACACCACGTGGGTCCTACCGGACCAACTGTACAGGGACTTCCAAAAACTACACTTAGAAATAATAGAGCAAGGACAAACCCGCCCCAATGCCTACCTACTCAACACGCAAGCCATACCCGCCCTCTTCGAGGAAATCAAGGCAGGGCAACATCAGGACCCGGAACTAGATAAGATTCGCCACGACCTAACCAAAGGGAAGGAAGGCCCCTTCGAAGCACGCCCGGACGGCAGTCTCCGTTACAAAGGAAGGTGGTGTGTACCCTCAACGCACCCTCACTTGAAACAACGGATCTTGGAGGATGGGCACAACTCCCCGTACTCAGTTCACCCAGGAGGTGACAAGTTATACCAAGACGTAAGGAGGATGTTTTGGTGGCCAAGCATGAAGAAGGAAATCGCGGACTTCGTGGCCAGGTGCCTAAATTGCCAAAAAGTAAAAGCTGAACGATGCAAGCCCAAGGGGCTCGTACAACCCCTTGAAATACCACAAGGAAAATGGGATTCCATATCCATGGACTTCGTCGGAGGGTTACCCCCAACGAGAACCGGCAAGGACAAAATCTGGGTCATAGTGGATCGGCTGACCAAAACAGCACAATTCATTGCCATGAAGGAAACATGGACAATGACGCAACTAGCCCAAGCCTACATAAACCAGGTAGTGAAATACCACGGAGTCCCCCGAAACATTGTGTCCGATAGAGATTCCAGGTTCCTCTCGCAATTCTGGAAATCGCTACAATCGGCGCTGGGGACGCAACTAAAACTAAGCACAGCCTTTCACCCCACCACAGACGGCCAAACCGAGAGAACCATCCAAACCCTCGAGGACATGCTAAGAGCCTGCACGCTAGACTTCCAAGGGACATGGGAGGAGCACCTAGACCTCATCGAGTTCTCATATAACAACAGCTACCACGCGAGCATTCGCATGGCACCCTACGAAGCACTATATGGTCAGAAATGTAGAACCCCCTTATGTTGGGAAGATATGGTCAACCCGGTAACACTGGGCCCCCAATACCTCCAAGACACCATAGCTAAAGTCAAACACATCCAGGAAAGGATGAAGGCCGCCCAAGACCGCCAGAAGTCTTACGCCGACCTAAAGCGGAAACAAGCCGAATTCAACCTCGGGGACAAGGTCTGGCTAAGGATCTCTCCCACACAAGGAGTAATGAGGTTCGGAAGAAAAGGAAAACTCAGCCCCCGATTCATCGGCCCTTACGAAGTCGTAGAGAAAATCGGGGATTTGGCCTACCGCCTCGCCTTACCCATCGAACTAGAACGGGTACACAACGTGTTCCACGTATCTCAGCTAAAGAAATACATACACGACCCAAGCCACGTACTCCAACCCGAGGTCGTAGACCTCGACGAGTCACTAGTATACGAAGAGAAACCCGTAAGAATCCTGGACACCAAGACAAGAAACACCCGGAACCGAGCCATAGAAATGGTGAAAGTCCTCTGGACCAACCACGGGACCGAGGAAGCAACATGGGAACTTAAGGACACAATGAAGGAGCGGTATCCCGAGCTTTTTACACCAGGTAACTAAAAGAAAACCTTTCACCAAGGGCCAAGCTTCAGGGACGAAGCTTCCTGTTAAGGGGGGGAGAGTGTAACACCCCGTGTTACGAGTTCTAAAACCACTTAGTTAATTAATCAATAGCCGAAGAGAAAGAATAAATTATAATGATTAATTAGGGAAAAAGGCCCACCATAGCCCGTGGGCCCTCATATATAAACCCAACCCCTAAACCCAATCCTTAGTTCCAAAAGGAATAGAATTAGCAAGCCTATAATATTAGTTCCTAATTAGGACTCCTAAATATATAAATAGGGGACTTAAGAGGCACCTAGAACCTCCCCACAAGAATAACGCCCCACCACCCCAAAAGAGCTCCAAGAATCCCCGTAGAAGAAATCAAGAAAGCAAGAAAGCTTAAAGAAAGACCCTTCATAGCCAAGGAATTAATTAAGGCTAAGAGGTAACCCATGTCTCAACAAAACCTATTTTCATAGTTATAATTCCCCCTTAGGGTTTCCCCATATTATTGCATATTGGCAAGTTATGATGATTATTATTGGTAATTGATGTGATGATCCCATGGGGGATCTTGATAATCTTGATATTGGGAGATTCTTGATGATTATATGGAGTTCTTGATGATTATGTGTTGTTCTTGATAATTGTGTGATGCTCTTGATGTTTATGTGTTATTCTTACCGAATCTTGCAATTAGAAGACGAACCGTATTCTTGTTGATATAAAAGTGATTAGAACCCTAGGTTGTATCGTATGATCTTATTCTTGGATTATCGGGTGGGGAAATCGCATGTTTGGGTGTTGATTATATTTAGAAAAGCATGATAGGTTATGTGCCGTTCGTTTATTGTATTCGATTCGTTAATTGTCTACGTGTTGTCGTTAATTGCGTTGTAAAGTGTCTAAGCATGGTTTCGGGTTCCACAACGGTTCCCGGGGCGTAAAGTGTGTGAAAAGAGTCAGTGGGGGGTAGGTGGGGGGTAGGGGACCCGCCACCTACCCACGGCCGTGAAACACCGCCCGGCAGCGGGTGGCCGGCGGGCGGGCAGCTGCCCGCCGGCGACCCGCTGCCCGGAACAGTAAAGTCCGGCGGGTGGCCCCCCACCCACCGGCTACCCGCTGGAAATTATCCCACCTTGGGATCCCGGCTTCCCCGTTTGATGTTCCCCCGTTCCCCGTGGTGTCCCAACGGACTCCGTTTATCGTGCCTATGTCTAGTTTGATGTTTCGGGTACCGTTCGTAGGTTTATGAGTCTAATATATTGCATGCTAGTTGAATTGGTACCCCGTTGACCTAGGTGGTAGAAGTATGAATCCCTTAGGACTATTCTTAGTATGTGATGGATCACGCATAGGTTTTGTTATACGTTTTCTCCCCCTTCCTAATGTGTAATGTGGGTTGCATGTGCTTGCTATGTGTTATGTGTGTGTGTTACCCCAATTCGGTTTCGATCGGATTGGTTATCCTAAACTGCGGTTCAGAAGCTGGCTGCGGTCAGATTGATATTCTTGGGCTGCGGTCCACCGTTTGGTTGCGATCAAACGTTTCTATACGAGCTGCGGTTCGTCCTTTTTCCTGGCTGCGGTCAGATGACATTCTCTTGGGCTGCGGTCCACTGTTTGGTTGCGATCAAACACTATGATGAGCTGTGGTTCATCGGTCGATTGCGATCGACCCCTCCGTGTTGCGATACGGGGCAGGGTGTTGCGGGGCCGTGTCAGAGCTATATGCGCTGACCCTCATGTATGGGCATGCGATTGGGTGGCGCCAACAAAGTGTGTTATGTGTTGTGACATGGACAAGTCGTGATTACGAGTGTCTTGGGGGATGTGACTATGGGATTTATATTGGGGATTGTTCATGTTGGGTTATGATCATTGTTTATGCTTTGCCTTATCTGCCTTATCTGTTGTGAACTGCATATGCTCGTTATAACTGTTGCTTGTGTCTGGCCTTATCTGTCGAGTCATTCCTGGTTTTTAAAGCTAGAGTTCGTAGGATATATCTTCATGCTCAAAATGGTTTTCGTATATCTATATATATCTCTATATGTATTGTATTTCAACGCGTTGGAGTGGGTTACCAGCATCTCTCGCTGAACAGATATATTTGGCTTTCAGGTACAGAAGATTAAGTCACTGGAGTGCGCTAGAACTTAGAAATAGATAGTTTCCCTTTTTGGCCTGCGTGCCACATTTACGTATTTACACTTTGAGGATATTAGTTAGTTAGCCTGTGCACTTGGGTTCTCTAGCCCAGGTGTGGCATAGCACCCCGAACGCTTGTATTTATATCTTGGGATTTAATAAGATTCTACCTTTATTATAAGTTTTAAATGTCTTGAAAATCTGGGGTGTTACAATAGTTCCCTTGTTCAGTTTTTCCCTTACACTTTCTCATCTTAGTAAGGGCAAAGAAGACCTTATGATTGTATTCCAAGCTAACCTAGAACATATCTTTCATTTCTATCCTTACACTTTCAAAGCAAAAAGCTATTCCTTCTCTCTAAAAACCTAGCTAGCTTTCTCTCCAAGCCAAATTTAGACTTTCCAAGATCTTCAAAGTTTGTCTCCAAGATTCCACCTTTCCTACCTTTGAGCATCTAGGAGGGTAAGATCTATGTTCCTTTTGTGTTTTTAGTGTTTTCTAATGTGTCTTTTCTTAAAGATGAAATCTTTATGATCTTTTGGTGTGTTTTTGAAGTGGGTGTGGAAGGTGAACCTTGTTAGGGGCTTTGAGAAGTGTTAAGTGAAGGTTTTTGTCTACAAGAGGTAACCCATGCTCTACAAAATCTATTTTGCTTACCTATATGATGATTTAATGGATTCTACATATGATTTTGCTATGAAATGTGAGTGTTTATGCATTGTCTTGTGAAAATGCATATCTAGAGCTTGTTATTAGGGTTCATGTATGCCATTGCTTGGCAATTCCTTTGATTCAAGTCATTTTGTTGTATTTGGTGAGATTTGGCATGTTTTGGACTTGAATTTGAGCTTGGAGTTAATTTTGGTACAGGAGTTGTACCCGCGGGCGGAACGGTGGGTAGGCGTCCACCCACCGCCCCACCCGCGAGGTACGTGGTGTGTGGGAGTGTGTTCCCGTGGGCGGAACCACGGGTGGGGGTCCACCCGTGGCCCCACCCGCGGGGGACAAATGTGGCTTGTGCGAGGATTTGTTCCCCGTGATTCTTTTGACTCGGTATTTGGTCTTTTGACTTCCCGATGTTCTTTTGTGGAACTATTTGAGTGCCTTCTTGATGTTTCGTATGTCTAGAACTATATGGTAGGATTCCGTGTAGGTTTTGGTGTCTTGAATCGTGCTAAGTGTTCAACCTTGTGATTCGTTGAACCATGATGAGTCTAGTGTGTTCTTCGGAACGATGTTTGGTTTACCCGTTTGATAAGCATGCTAGTTCGGTGTTTAAATGCTAGCGTGTGTGGTTTGTTCTTTCCTATTGTGGATGATGACTTATGTTGATCATCGTTGTTGTCGAATTGTGATCCTTTCCTTGTTGAGTATGGTTTCATATCTTCGTTGTGATTCGTTGATTTATTCCTATTGTGGTGTGGTGTGTGTGGCTGTACCTGGATTGCACGATTAATGGTATGGGACATTAGTCACTAAGGTACGGCAGTGGTCCTCGTGGTGGCCATGACGCGATTATGGAGTTTGTGACCTGAGTGATGGGTTCACGTTTCTTGGGAGGCAAGTGTTGCTGTGTGTGTGATCGGTACCCTCGTGTACTATGAAATCGATGGTCATGTTGGAGATTGTCGGAGTGGGAACGACGGTCCTCGGAGGAATAAGGTTGGACTTGGTGTACAGGGGTCCTGGAGGTAAAGGTTGGAACTAGACATAAGGTTGGGGGTAGCCATAAGGTTGGAACCGGGCATAAGGAAGGCATATCAATTCGTGATGGGTGATGTCACGAAGGCAAGTGTTGTCGTTGTGTAATTCTCTATTCGTGACGAGTGATGTCGTGAAGGCATGTGTTGCCATTGTGTGTCTCTTATTCTCTTGTGCTATGCATGTCGGGTGTTATTCTACTGAGCGATGGTAGAATACATCTTGAGCCGTTCTTGTGTGTCGTTGTACTTCTTGTGGTCTTGGGATGTGTTCCCTTGTCTTCGTTGTGAGTGTATTGAGTTTTGTGATTGACTTCTACTCTCGGCTTTGAACTTATATATACTATATTCCGTTTCGCAAATGATTTTGTATATATAAACTATCTACGTATGATATTTCACATGTATTGGTGGGTTACCAGCATCATTCGCTGACTGGGCGTTGTCCCATATATTTATGTGTTTCTTTCAGGTTCCGAGTAGAGGAGAACACGGTCTAGTGGTGAATAGCATAGATCCCTCTGACCTTGTAGTTGTTTTGGCCTGTGTGCCTATGTTGGACTTTAGACTTCTTGTTGTTTGACCTTGTCCTATGTAGACAGATTATGTTGATGTTGTTTACGCCTATGCGTTCACCATAGCGTGGACGTGGCATAACACTCTATGTTTTCCATCTATCTCATATCTAGACTTCCGCTGTGTATGCTCTTTATGGTTAGATTATCTGCATGATTAAGTTTTAAATTGGTATGGAAATCGGGGGTGTTACAGACTTAATGCATGACAAGAGCGCACATTTATAGTAGTAGTGTGTAGCTCTAGGACTTAATAGATGCTAGCCTTAGTTATCCTTCCTATCTTTTGGTGATTATTGTAGACCCTGATATCGCTAAACTACTTCCTTTTGATTGGTGCGTACACACTGGGGTTCGTATGCTCCTTGATGATGATGTTTTGAGCTATGACTCTGTTATGATTGTAGACTTAGCCTGTGCAGTTACTCAAGGGTGGGTAACTGTGGTGGTAACACTCTCTAGTATGTTGACCTTTGGATTTTTATATATCCTAGTTTATATTTATTTTCTTTGCTTTTATCTTTTAGACTGCTTTAATCTTGGCTCTAAAGTTTAGAAAAAATGGGGTGTTACAGTGCTGAATTGTGTTCCCTTCTCAAACACTTAGCCACCCCTAGTCTCCTACCCTGGTCAGTCATGGGGGATTTCAATGACATCTTGAACTCAAACGAGAAGCGTGGAGGCAACCCGCAACCAATGAGACTCATAGTTGGTTTCCGTGAAGCGGTCGAAACTAGCAGGTTAAAGGATTTCAACTTTGATGCTACCAATTCACTTGGGAGCGTTCAAAAGGCACCCCTCTTGGAGGCAAAACTTGACAGGATTTTGGTGACAGCCACATGGTGTGACCTATTCCCTAATGCTAAAGCTTCATCGATCACCACTGCCAAAGGTGACCACATGCCTCTTCATCTTCAAATTCTCCCACCAGTAATTCCTAACCATAGAGCTAGTTTCCGTTTCGAGAACTTGCTGCTCAGCACACTGTAGAGAGATTATGCTTCAGACTTGGTCTTCTACGTATGGTCAAAATCTAATTAGTAGAGTTGGGAGATGCAGCAAGGCCATTTGGATTTGGGGAAAATAGTTCACTAGAAATTTCCAACGTCGGCTTGACTACTGAAGCAAGAAAATGGTCACATTGAAACACAGACGAGACCAATCTAGAATTTCTCGATTTAAATAAACACAGTCATAGTACCTACGGTTCCTTCAACACCAAAACAACTATTGGAGGCAACGAGCTAAGCAGTTCTGGTTACGTGATGGTGATACAAATTCTAGCTTCTTCCACAAAGTTATTAGACGAAAACAACAAGCAAACTGTATCATGAAACTCAAAAATAATGAAGGAACTTGGATTGAAAGAGTCACCCAACTGGACTCCTTAATTACATCATATTATCATGATCTCTTCAGTTCTAATGTGGGTAATATGAATTATGTGATTGATTGCATTACTCCTATTATCACTGTTATTGAAAATACAACTCTGTGCAAAAATGTTACTCTCAAGAAGTTAAAGCTGCCCTATTTGACATGAAACTTGAAAAATCCCCTGGCCCCGATGGTTTAAACCCGGGATTTTACCAACACTTTTGGGACATTCTTGATAAAGATCTCCTAGAATTATGCTCGGACTTCTTCAAAATGGGGCACCTTCCACCTAACCTCAATTCAACAGATATTGTGCTCATACCCAAAAAAAATCCAAACCTGAGTGTATGAATGACCTTAGGTCGATTGCTCTATGCAACACATTGTACAAGTTGCTTTCAAAGATTCTTGCAAACCGTATTAAGTCTCTCCTCACTTCTATTGTGTCTGAATCCCAATCCGCTTTAGTCCCGGGCCGCTTGATCTCAGATAATATCATGTTAGCCTATGAAATCAACCATTATCTGAAAAGGAAAAACCAAGGAAAGTTGGGATTTGTGGGAGTGAAATTGGGCATGAGTAAAGCTTTTGATAAGGTTAATTGGGGTTTCCTTCTTGCAGCTTTATCCAACCTGGGCTTCTCGAGTCACATTGTCAACATGATTCGCCAAATGATCTGCACAGTCAACTATAATATCCTGTTGGAAGGAGGAGTTATTGGTTTTGTTACTCCCAAAAGAGGTCTGAGACAAGGAGATCCCCTATCACCATATTATTTATCCTTGTCCTTGAAATCTTCCACCTAATGCTTCAAAATGCACAAAGAAATGGTTCCCTCCACGGCATTACAATTGCTAGAGGAGCTCCCACTATCACTAACCTATTCTTTGCCGATGACTATTACATTTTTTTTAGAGCCATCAACTCTGAAGCCACAGTCCTAAAAAATACCATTGAATACTTTGCCAATTCTTCGGGTCAAATTGTGAACTTCAACAAATCAACCCTCACCTTCAGTAAAAATACCACTGTGATGGCTAAGAATGATTTTTGCAATATAATGGGCATGAGAGATGGCACTTTGAATGCAAATTACCTTGGTCTCCCTTCACTAATTGAGAGGAACAAACGTGAAATCCTTGGGTTTATCAAATTACCTTGGTCTCCCTTCTAAAGAATGTTATTCAGGCCATCCCTTCCTTTGCGATGAGTGTTTTCCTCCTTCCAATTGAAATGGGTAAGGACATTGAAAAGATCATGAACAACTTTTGGTGGGGTGGCGTTGGTGAAAATCACAAGGGTATAAGATGGAAAGGCTGGGATAAATTAAGTATCTCTAAACATTGGGGTGGTATGGGCTTTAGAAAGATACGGGAATTTAATCTTGCTATGCTGGAAAAACAAGCTTGGCGCCTTATTGATCACTCGAGCTCCCTTCTTTCCAGAACATATAAGGCTAAATATTATCCTAACTGCACTTTTTTGGAAGCTCAACTTGGTAGCAATCCTTCTTTCGTTTGGCGTAGCATTCATGAAGTTCAACCTATTCGTCAAAGCGGTTTTAGGTGGAGAGTGGGGAATGGTGAGTCAATTAGAATTTGGACTGATCATTGGCTCCCAAATAAACACCATCCTTACATTCAATCTCCAATCTCTACTGATTTTGGTGATTCCAAAGTTGCTGCCCTTATTCATCCAGTAGGTTCTTCATGGAATATTCCCCTCATCACTTCCCTTTTCAATCAAGAAGACAGGAACCTTATCACAAACATCCCTCTATCTAACACAAGGCTCAACGATAAAATTATTTGGATGGAAGATGAGAAAGGAAAATACACGGTTCGAAGCTGCTACAAACCCCTCAAAGATGATCTTGATTCCAATTAGGCACCATTCTGGACTAGGTTCTAGATTTTTAATCTCCCTCCCAAGATAAAAACATTTTTCTGGCAGCTTTGCTCTTCATCCCTCCTCACATGTGATAGACTGAGAGCAAAACATGTTGACATTCCGTGAGTCTGCCAATTATGCAATATTGATGAAGAATCTTATTTTCACATATTTGTTCAATGCCCCTTCGTGAGAAGCTGCTGGGATATGTTTGGTGGTGTCGACTATGTTTCTAGCAACAATCTTCTTCACTGGCTTGAGTCTATTTTCACTACAAAGAATGATAATGATATTTGTGGCATAATCTCTACTTGTTGGAAAATTTGGGAGGCCAGAAATGATGAAGTCTAGAATCACAAAACTGTCACTGCCTCTTATGTTTGTCAATCTGCAAATATTTTCTTAAATGAATGGTCTTTAGCTAACCTGAATGCTTATGCTGATACAATGATTACAAATGTGGTTACTACCTGGAAAAAACCTCCTACTGGTATGCTTAAAATCAATGTTGACGCGGCATTGGACACTAACAACAAGAAAATGGGATTTGGTTATGTCATTCGGGACTCTACCGGTCATTTTCTTTCTGCCAGATGTCTCCCTTGGCCAAGTATTTTCATACCAAACGAAGCAAAGGCGATTGGCGAACGCGAAGCATTGACATGGATCAAAGATTCTCACCTTGATAACATCCAAGTTGAGAGTGACTACCTTGAGCATGTTAATGGCATCATACATGGACATAATACTTTCTCTTCTTTTGATCTCATTATTGATGATATTAAAGAAATAGTTAGGGGTTTTGATAACATTAGCTTTTTGTTTGTTAAACGGTCCGCGAACATGTAAGACTTTCCCGTATAATATATATTATATATTATGGGTCTTACTTATGTGGTGCAAGTGGACTAGGCCCATTAAGTAATTAGTTGGACTAGACATTTAGGTTTAAGTCTTATTCCACCAATGTGCCTATATAAAGCTTGTATTGATGGGATACAAGATACATGATTCATTATGGTACTCATGCTGCTCAGAAAATACCAGTACACCATCTAGGGTTCTGAGTCAAGTATGGGACAAAACGGCTAACCCTATTCTGCAGATCTACTGTTCCAAGAGGCAATACAAACAGGATATCAACCATGGCTTGAGATCTATAGTGCTTCCGCTTCCGCTACTACGAGTTAAGTTTCTCGTAGATTATTCTCTGTATATAGTTGTTAGATCATATTTAGATCTCACATTTCGTATCAGAGCCTTTATCAGTCTCTGCCTAGTTGATTGTTTTGCCTTAATCAACATTAATTTTTATATATACATGGAGTTCGTATATATTTGTATACTGGATTCAAATCTAACATTAAGCAGTATACATGTGTATACTATGTTGTGTATATATTTCATTTTGAATCTTCAAGCATCATATATATATATATATATATATTGATTATATATGAAACTATGAGCTTAATTGTTTACCGATTTTGGGAACCACCATGGAGAATTGTTTGTACAAGTGCTATTGGGAACTACATGTAGCACCGCCCTTGTTGGAGAAACAAAGCTACATGGATTCTACGAATTGCAGCAGTTTGGCGCTGCATGAAGTTATTGTGCAGCGGAGGTGCTCCTTCTCCGTGCAGCTTCGTTCAGACTCCAGCTTGTCGATTCTTCTCCAGGCAGCGCAGATCGAATGGCCAACTCTCTGTTTCAGTAGATGAATGGCTACCAATTCATTACGTTGAATTTCTAAAGAAGACGCAAGTGCATTAAGATAAGTTTGCGTCATTAAGGTAATTGCCATTTTATCATTAATATGTTTTTACCATATTAATATTTGCCTTATTTAATATTATATATTAATATTAATTTTGGTAAATGGTATTTATTTGATTTAATATTATCATATTAATATTACCTTAATTAATATTGTATATTATTTTGGCAAATGGTAAATGTATGGTAATTGCTAGTTTTGGAATATTGATGCCATTTAGTTTTCTTTTAATTTTGACATTAAATTCATAATTAAATTGTTATTCAATTTTGAGCAAATATTAAGTATTGAATTTGCTATGTGAATTTTAATTTAATATTGTGATGCATATTAAATTGCTGAAGTATTGCAATTTATTTAGGATTTATGGGTTAATATATATTAATATGTAAAAATCCAAGCATGCTATGTATATTCATAAATTATTTTAATATAATTGTACATTCATAAAAGCATGCATTAAAGTTAGATTAACATATTATTAACTAATAGTCTCTATATTAAATGTCATTCAATTTTTAGGATCCGTAGGCCAATATTTGACATTATGGTCTATTAAGACAGCTTGTTTGGTTTCTCATTTAATTTTGAGAATATTTTAGTCCTGTATTTCACTTGGGACTTTAAAACATATCTTGAACAAGCTATTTGGGACCTATCTTGGGTCATTAAAGTATGGATCCCACCATTTTGATTGATGTTTTAATAATAATTATAACTATTTTATTTTGACTTATAACATGTTTATTATGGTAATAATATTGATTATTACGCATAACATGTTCACTAAGTCTTAATTATTATTGACTACCATATTATGTTAATGGTATTCCTGATTGGTAATAATATTAATTATTAAGTTTGGATATATTTCAGTACTAGACCATTTTATATCCATGTCACAACTCACTTGGACCATTGAGTTTATGAATCTAATTTGAATGATTAAGTGCTATAATTATTATTTTGGGTCTATTTATGAGCCATTAAGAA
Source organism: Ipomoea nil (assembly GCF_001879475.1). Lineage (NCBI taxonomy): Eukaryota > Viridiplantae > Streptophyta > Magnoliopsida > Solanales > Convolvulaceae > Ipomoea > Ipomoea nil. The sequence goes on along the minus strand of NW_017618593.1, from coordinate 622,268 downwards.
TTTAAGGATTATAATTGTTATTTTGGTCATTAAAAATTACAACTATTGTTTAAGTTGATTATATTTTTTTTAATCTATCAATAGTTTTCAGGGCCTTAATAATAATATTAATACCTTTAATAATATAGTAAGCAATATAGTTGGTATATTGGCTTAACAATGGTAATTTAATTATTACCCTAATTTCAGTCCCCCTAAAGAGACATTATGGTCTTGTTTAATTATTATGTGGTGATATGAGATTGGCATTCAGTATCCTTTTAATTACAGTTTTGCCTTTATTGTAGTTAATAATTGACAATATTAATAACTGTTATTAAGTTTTGGGTCAATCTCATTTATTACCTTTCATAATAATTATTATTGTTTGGTAATCTATTGTGTTTGGAAAGATTACCTATTTGGTGATGACTATTGTTACGTATCATTGGATGTTGCATTGAGGTGACTGACTGAAGATGGAAGAATTTTAGCACTATGGGAGATGCGGTTTGCATCATTAAGGTTAGTCATTAAGTTTTCATCATTAATTTATTGGTAATTAGTGTTATAGTTATAGTTTAACTGCTATAATTTTGAAATTGCCACATTTTATTTCCTTAAGAAAAATGAAAACATTAAAGAAGGTATATTACCATACTTTGGTTGTTATTACAAATATTAATGGTGATTATAAGGTTATTTATTACCATTAATATTTTAATGATAACATTATTATTATGGTTTATTTATGAATCCAGAATTGTTTCCAATTATGTTTATGTGGCAATGCTTCATATAAGATTTTTTTTTTAGGCAACTGACTATTGCCATTACTGTACATCTATTCCATAATTCATTTAGTCTTTGAATTATGATTAATGTTATTGCCCATATTTGGTTATGTATGATTTCATACTATTTAGATTGTTTTATGCATTTGATCACATTAAGTGTATAATATTGAGTTTAATTATGCAATTACGTTTTGTGAGATTTTGATTTACAAATGACAACATATCCTTTTGGTTTGATATTGTTATAATTTGTGAATTCAGTTATTTCTCATAAATTTGATCTTTATGCATTAAAACATATTGTCATGGGCTTACAGTTTAAAATTTCAAAGATGATTGAAATCTCATATTTAAAATTGCTTTAAGTTATGCAATTTGTTTGGAATATATGAGTTTAATGTTTAATTTTTATGCATGTTTGTCCTAAGCATAATATTATGTTTTAAATTATGCAATTTTTATTATGCCTTTAGAAATGCATAAATTTAGGATAGAATTATATTAGTTCCTATTTAAGTTGGACTTATGTATAAACTTTAGTTGCGGTAGTGCGTGAATTTAAGCACGTTTAGTCCGTTAATTTAGTTCATCAATTTAAAGCCTTATCCCATATGTGAATATACAATCTTTAGATCTTCCAAACGATTTTACTTCAAACATGAGAACGCATGACTTAGGGAAGTTTCTTGGAGAGGAATACTAGTTCTATGGCCCTGGCTTAAAATCCTTGTTGCTACTAGTCCCCTTGCAACGCTACTCTGTCTAAGGAGTTGGTATTTAACGTTTCGTCTCGACCAACTTTCCTGGGAGTATACCTAATAATTATCTTTTATGTGTTGGTTTAATTTGTTTGTTAGGCTTTAATTTCCCGTTTTCTAAGTGATTACAATTTTAGATTAATTAAAGAGTAGCCACATGCAACATCTTCAATTTACTACAATTGTCAAAGTTCAAATCACATAAAGATGGCAATGATAATTGTCTAGTGATCTTATAATTTTAATGAGTTGGGGAGTAGCCACAGCATCCTTAATCAATTAAAATTATATATTAAGCAGTTTTTCTTGATCACATACAGTTTTGGACATATCATTTGTGATTAATTGTATGTAATATGATGGAATTTAGCCCACAGACAATTTCGTATATTTGTATAGTTAATTAGGATGAAATAGTGGACTACGGTCATAATTTAGCCCACAGGAAATTATGTATCGGAATGTAGTTTAGTAGTTTTATCAGTGATGATAGAAATAAATCAATTTTATTTACTTTATAGTTATTTGTAAATAATTCTCATCTCTATCACAAAGTTTAATTTTATGAAGTAAAATTTATATCATATTTCTTAATCTATCCACATAGATTAAGGAAAGGACATGATTTCTTAAGTTTTTATCATAATAGTTGTAATGAATCTTATTGAGTAAAACTTTAGCGCCTACAGGCAAGTTTTATGTCACTTGATTCTTCAACTTATTTGATAATTGTTTCATCATAAAATTTCAGTTGGATCTAATTGAGTAAAACTTTAGCCCACAGGCAAGTTTTACAATCGTTATGTTGTGGACTCGTGCCCAGCGTGCATCATGAGCACGGTAACGGTGCCGTCAGTGGCACCGTTATCTTCCTTTTTTTTTAATTTCAGATCGCTTCGTTATAGGAGATATATTCACAGCTCTGTGTTCATAATTTCATAACTGTACATTCATAATTCTGTAACTGTACATTCATAATTCTGTAACTGCACATTCATAATTCAATAACTATAAATTCATAATTTTCGAAGCTCTATGTTCATAATTGTAAGTTCATAATGTCAGAGTTCTGTGTTCATAATTTCATAACAGTACATTCATAATTCCATAACTGTACATTCATAATTCCATAACTGTACATTCATAATTTCATAACTATACATTCATAATTCCATACTGTATATTCATAATTCCATACTGTACATTCATAAATTTCGAAGCTTTATGTTCATAATTGTAAGTTCATAATTCCATAACTGTACATTCATAATTCTATAACTGTACATTCATAATTCTATAACTGTACATTCATAATGTCATAACTGTACATTCATAATTTCATAACGAATACGATGTTAACGCCGTTAACGGCCTTTCGAACAAATTTTTTTTTTAGTTAAGACAGCGTCGTTTTCCCTGAAAACGACGCCGTTTTAGAGACGTGCGCACCTTGCAAGGTGCGCACATGCGCATAGCATAATTTGCCCAAGTTTTATGTCACTAGATTCTTCTCTCTATTTAGTAATTGAGATAAAATATTATCATAAGGGTTTAGTTGGATTTAATATAATTAAAACTTTAGCCCACAGGCAAGTTTTATGTTAATAAATCCCTCAACCCACTAGATAATTAATAATTTTATTACAATTTCTTAGAATTTATACAATTTTATTACAATTTCTTAGAATTCTAAGCTTCATGATTTGCATTGGCAAAACATGTATTTAGATACTTCCCAAAATTTAGCCACTTTATTAATTGAGCCACGGAACTTGCTCGGTTTTCGGACTAACGGTAGTAAGTTATGTGATTTGATATAACTCTATTCCAAGAATAAAATGTACCTTTTTGAGCCAAATTCTAAATTTTTTTTGGAAAGTATATTTTATTATTTTAGAATGTCCAACTATGGTGGGGAGTCATGTCCTCATTAGTTATTTCTTTAGTTGGACTATAATTGGAATCATATATTGATTATTTAGTATGCCCAACTAATGGTGGAGAATTATATCTTCATTAATTAGTTGGTCAAATCAATTATGAGTACGTATATCATTAATTTTGCTAAAGAATATCTTAATCAGTGGGAGTGATCATTTAAAAAAGCATCATTAAGATACTCCATAATCAGTGGGAGTGATCATTTAGAAAAAGATCGTTAAGATACTCCATTAAAGATTTTGGATTTAATAGGCTTCATACATTCTAAATTGGATTGTATGTCAAACAATAAGTCTAAAAGATTCCACAAGTATTAATATTGTATTTGTTCATATAAATTCATATTGGTTTAACAACATATTTATGAAAATGTTGTAACAATATTGAGGAGTTTATTAGAACAAAACATATAACTTGTGGTGCACTGTTAAGTAATAAATTCTTCAGCATTTAATAGTCTTTAGTTTCTTCAAAATTGATCCTGGGCCATTTTGGTTTGTAAGGCTCGAGACAATTTTGAGAAACATAAAAGTAAGACTCATAATGTTCAGTTCATTTTGAGGTGGACCTTAAAATTATTTGGGAAGTTATGGTGTATGTTTAAGATTCCAAATTTATGGACTTAGAGTTTTGGTTTATTATCTAAGTTATTGGAATGCTTCTGTGACTTGACTATCTTTTGGCTATTTTGATGAGTGGGACTGACAGACGTGTCAACTCCAAGCTCTTAGCCATTAGAGGTAGTGCGTATGTTAACTTATAAAGAAGTCATAGAATATAGTTAGCATTATACTAACATTAAGAGATCTCTACTTAAGGCATGCTTTTAAGGAATTAGATATCATGCAGTGTAATCTTTTGTACAATTTGGATGGTTTTCTCTCTTAAGTTGCGCATATATATTTTATTTTGAGAAACATCCCTTAAGGTACTAAGAATAAACATTGGGTTTGTTCATAAAGGATTCAAGTTGGGGTATCAAAATGCATGTGATCATAGGAGATATTACTCACTTATTCAGTAGAGGACATATTACTATGGTTCGTGTGTTTTGTTCTTTGATGAGAGTTTGCTAGTACTTGCACCAAGTGGGAGAATGTAAGACTTTCCCGTATAATATATATTATATATTATGGGTCTTACTTATGTGGTGCAAGTGGACTATATAAAGCTTGTATTGATGGGATACAAGATACATGATTCATTATAGTACTCATGCTGCTCAGAAAATACCAGTACACCATCTAGGGTTCTGAGTCAAGTATGGGACAAAACGGCTAACCCTATTCTGCAGATCTACTGTTCCAAGAGGCAATACAAACAGGATATCAACCATGGCTGGAGATCTATAGTGCTTCCGCTTCCGCTACTACGAGTTAAGTTTCTCGTAGATTATTCTCTGTATATAGTTAGATCATATTTAGATCTCACAGAACAGGGTTGCCCATTTGTTAACACGGGAATCTCTGTCTATGTCTAGCTGTATGGACTTCTCCATGACCCATTTCCCTTCCATTGCTCAGGTTCTGAGCTTGGATATTAGTTAATGCATTTCGATCGTTTAAGTTTCAACAAAAAAAAAAAAAAAAAAAAAAAGAAAAAAAGACTAGGTTCATAATTACTTCATATTCATAATTATTTAAATCTATATTCACAATTACAGAACGATCTAGTATTGGACCTGTGTCCACCTTACCAGGTGGACACGAGTCCATGGCATAACAATCCTTACCAGTCTTCGTCTATTATTATGTTTCTCCAATTATTTTAAATATGTTGTTGTAACAAATTAACTCTTAGATCGAGTAGCTTATGACTCTTTGGCCTCTAGTAGGTTAAAAAAAGTATATATAAAGGGATATTACTTATAACAGGATCAATATTCAATAGTACTCAAAAAAAAAAAAAAAAATTCAGAGTAACTTATGTATTCCACAATATATATATATATATATATATATATATATATATATATATATATATATATATAATGAATAATGCTAGTATTTATGCCCACCAAAACGTCTGTGTCTCTGCTGAAATGAACGCAAAGCCTGAAGGAAATCAGCTTCTTGAAAGTCGGGAAAGTTCTTGTCGACGAAGAAGAGCTCTGTATAAGCCAATTGCCAGAGCATGAAGTTGCTAATCCTAAGCTCACCGCTAGTCCGAATAAGCAAATCTGGGTTTGGGAACTCAGCGCAGCTTGTTTCCAGTTCTCCATCAAAAATGCCTTCATTCTCTATGTCTTCTATCTCCAGCTCTCCATCTTTCACTTTCTTAGCAATTTTCTTGCATGCCTGCAATATATCAGATCTTCCACTGTAGTTCATTGCTACCAAAATATGTACATCTGTATTGGCCTTGGTGGCTTCCTCTGCTGCCTGCACTAGTTCTTGCACAGATATGGGAAGCTTCGACTTATCACCTATGAATGATATTCGTAGACCGGCCCTATCAATCAATTTATTATAAGTATATATTATTTTACATTATATATATTCTTTAATTTGTATATATTATTGTACTATATATATATATACCTCCGGGACTCCTCAAGTTCTGTATCAATCACCTCTCTAAACAGCCTCATCAAAAACCCAACCTCCTCCTGCATTATCACATTGTACCCTATAATTAATTAATACTCCGTATATGATTACTCTTAAAGCAATTAGCACGCAATGCAATAATATGGAGTACCCGTCCACACGGGCTTAACTAGTTGGTTTTGTAGGCAGTATTTGAGAGAAAACTCAAGGTTTGAACCTGGACAAGCAGTATGGGGATTATGCTCGATCAAAGTGGACAAATCCCTTGTGGGCATCGAAATTTGGCCTTGTCTACTAAGCGTTTGAGCCAGTGAGCCACTATAATTTATATTCTCTCAATGCTCTTTCTGGCCCTTGGGGTTGGTGATTCAACATTTTAGGAGAATAAGAAATAATATGGAGTACCTTGGGGCGAAGCCAATTTTCGGTGGAGAAGGTGAAGAGAGAAACAACTTTGATTCCCCAGTTGTGACACAAAGTAATGAGTTGCTTGACCTTTTTGCTTCCGAATTGGTGACCAAGCTCCACCATCATCCCTTTCTCCTTGGCCCACCGCCGGTTACCGTCCAAAATGAATCCAATGTGTTTTGGCATAAGCTCCGGCAGGAGACCGTCCGGCAGCTGTCGTCGATTAGTATTATTTGGGCTAGCCTGCATGCATATATCATATATGACACCCACACGACCGCCCATATATGCCAACTTTAATTTCAGTATATATAATATGCATGTAACAAATTAAATGGATTCAATTTGTTTGTTTATTTATTTATTTATAGAGGCCTTATTAGTTTAGAACGGATACTAAAAAAGAATTGAGAACCAATCGCAGCCGCCTGTCCAAATTTAACGAATTAGATTTATTTTATTTTTTTAAAACAGGATGACATTTTTATAAATAACTCGAACTTTGATGCAAGTAACATGGGTTAAAAGTGTAAGTAATAGTGCAAGTAATAATCAAATGAGATCACATCTTTTTGTGTGTCTCGTGAGACCATTCGAAAAAGCACAAAAACTACTACACGAATGCACACAAACTAGATTGTGTGCATGTAGTAGCTTGTATGCATTTACGAACCGGTCTCACGGGACTTCTCCCAAAAAGGAGGATTTGAGAGGATGTAAATTACGGTGATTGGTTCACCGGTGCGCACAAGGGATCTGCCTACTTTGAGCATAATTCCAACACTGCAGCTGCCGAGATTCGAACCTTGGTCTCTTCTCCTAAATACTGCTTACTAATCACTAAGCTAAGCCCGGGCGGGTCTCACGGGGCTCACGGGAACAAGTGGATGCAATTGAACATTAGTGTGTGTGTGTTGGTTCTAGTGCGATTTTTCTTGTAGTGGTTGTTATAACATCTGCTACTCATAAGTAATAAAACCTAAATTTTTACTTCCTTTGATCTCTATTTTGATTACTAAAACATGATTGGAAAAGGATAGGGGTTTGTTTGGGGATTGAAAAAAATAAAATAAAATAAAATAAAAATCGCGTCCTCAATTATAGCAAACTGTAAAAAAAAAAAAAAAAAAAAGCCGCACCTTAAGATGGAAAACAAAGTACCTTAAGAAGGAAAACCATGCACCTAAACCTTTAGACCGACGCACCTTAAGAAGGAAAACAACGCACCATAAGAAGGAAAACAACGCACCATAAGAAGGAAAATCATGCATCTAAAGCTTTAGAACAATGCAACTTAAGTTTCAACAACTAACGCACCTCAAGCACACAAACCACGCACCTTAAGAAGGAAAACCACATACCTTAAAAAAGAAAACTATGCACCTAAAGCTTTATACCGACGCACAATATGCGTTCAATCTGGCTATTGATTTTGATTCGATCAAGGAGGCTGAGATTAAACACATCTTTTACCGAAAGCCTATTACCGCATTTGAAAATAATATATATATATATATATATATATATATATATATATTATTTTCAAAAAAGAAAAAGAAAAAAGTGCATTTGATCTTGAATGAATCACTAATTACTAGTTTTAGTTGAATATTGTGATCTCTTATGATTTGTGTTGAAGATCATGTATTAAATTTAGTCTCTTCAATAGTTGTTGCATATTTTAGTGTTTTACAGTGCACCTTTTTACCTTCCAGTAGACATTGTTATGCCTTCCAGTGCATATATATATATATATATATATATGTGTGTGTGTGTGTGTGTGTGTGTGTGTGTGTGTGTGTGTGGGGTTTAAAGGTTGAAGGCACAACAATGTGCAGTGGAAGAAGGGACAATGTGCACTAGAACTCTGGAAACGTAAAACTGTGCATGGTTAGGTTTAAATGTTGAAGGCACAACAATGTGCAATGGAACTCTGGAAAGGCAAAAATGTGCAAGTAAGGTACAAAATATGAAATAATTATTGAAAATACTAAATTTAATGCATGATCTTCAATACAAATCATAAATGATCACAATATTATTCAAATAAAATTCGTAATTAGTGATTCATTCAACATCAAATGATCTTTAATATTTTATATATATATATATATATATATAAAACACCTACTAACTTAAATGTTGAAGACACAACAAATGTGCACTAGAAGGCCTGGAAAAAAAAATAAAATTAACTAACTTATACAAAATTACAATTATGACACCATATTTTTTTTTTAAAATTGTTTCATCCTGTACGTTGATCTGATCTGATTCCATGAATCAGATTAAATCTTATTTTTTCACCTAAGGTTTCTTTTTTACTTGATTCTTTATACATACATACATACATATACATACATACATATATATATATATATATATATATATATATATATATATATATATATATATATATATATATATATATATATTGACAGAATAATAGGGCTGGCACCCGACCCGGATCATAAGTGGGCATCTGACCCGGCGCCATATTTGACCCGGCAGCACATGGAAACCCAACGGACAGAATTCCAACAGGTGTCACTTTTATTGCCATTGAAGCCACCATTGATGAGAGAGAATTAAAGGCCTCAGCTCCTCATTTATGTTCTACCATGTTACCGTTAGGGCTTAGTATAAGTAGAAGCTCCCCTCGACTTGAATGGACACGTTGACTATTTTGTACTAAAACACTTGGCAATACAACTACTGCCACTCTTTTACATTGCGTTACTCTAATATTATTACTACCGGTAACATTTTTACCGTCATTGGTGCTTTCATTGAGAGCCTGAGTCCCACACTCAAGCAGGCGACGATACACACAACTCATTCTTCTTTCAACAGCAAGCTTGAAAGAATGGTGTCCCACAGCTCCCACGGTTCCCGCAACGTGAACAATGGCAATGCCTCTGGTGACCTCCGGGACCAACTCACCAACAATCACGGAGGGGAACTTCGAGAACAGCTCAACAACGGGAGGCCCGGGGACCTTCAAGACCAACTCAACAATGGAGGGGCGAACCAAGCCGTGAACCTCCAGGCGACCGCCAATGTCATTCAGCAAGCAGTGACGGCGGCGCTAAATCAAGTGGCGGTGGGACTGCAAGGCAAAGTGCCTCGCTGCGGCCCCAGGAAATAGGGGTAGTGACCCAAAGAAGTGGACCGACCAGACGACAACCAGGCCCTTCCCAATCTGCACCAGAACGATTGGGACAGAGGGCGCCCGTGCGGCAAAGATTAGGATCACGGGCTGAGGGGTCCTCTACCAGAGGCCCTTGCCAACACGAAAACAGAGAAGCCGAGAGATCACCCACAGAGGAGGTGGGCGAGTCTCGGGAGCCGACCCCACGCCGACACATTGATGAGTCGGCCCTACGTCGACACTTGGAGGAGCGACGCGTCGATGAGCCGGCTCCACGTCGGCACTCGACGGAGAAGCGACACGCTGATGAGCGGGTTCCACACCGACACTTGAAGGAGCGGCAGCCGGCCCTGCGCCGAAACCCTAACGACTCGGCCCTCGTCGAGAGGCTGCAGAGAAGAATCGAGGACTTAGCAAGAAGGGTGGAGGCACGGGAGCAGTCGCCGGAACCCGAGGTACGGATGGCAGCACCATTCTCCCCAAGCATCATGGACGTACCTTTGCCGAGGGACTTTAGGTTGCCCACCATCAAGGAGTACACGGGGGCCACTGACCCACGTGTCCACATGACGAGGTACAAGGATACTATGGTAATGATCGGGGCAGGGGACGCCATCATGTGCCAAGCGTTCTTGTCCACCCTGGATGGAGCGGCCCAAGACTGGTTCAACACCATCCCAGATGGGTCGATCCAAAACTTTTGGGAGTTGTCCAAGAGCTTCCTGACATACTTCTCCGGTAGCATACAGCGTAAGAAACCCTTCTCTCACCTCTGTATGGTGAAGCAAGATAGAGGCGAGAGCCTCAAAGACTTCCTGATAAAATGGAAAAAGGAAGTCAATAATGTCTACAACTTCGACTCCAAGGTGGCAATCCCAATATTCATCCATGCCTTAAGATCAGGGTATTTCCACAAGCAGCTGAACGCCCACCACCCCCGCTGTTACGAAGATCTGATAAAGACGGCTAGGCGCTATGCCGAAGCAGAGGACGTCGACAGGAAGAAGAAGGACGAAAAGGATGGTAGGAAAGGTGGGAAGATTGGGAAAGCGGGTCCGCCCAGCCAGGCACCACTCTCGCCCAAGCACGCTTAACTTCGGAGTTCTGATGGGATCCGGCGCAGTTGTGCTGGGATGATGATTATGCTTCAATAAACAACACGGGCGGACCATGAATACAATATATTATTTCAAAAGATTTCATAATATAAAGCGGGCGGACCGCGATTACTAAGCACTAGTCACAAATGACTACCAGAATATTAAGGAAAATACTTAATCAAATGTTCCGAGTTCCATACCCGATCGATCAGACTTGTAGATCCTTTCTGCCAATCTTTTTGCATGCTTTTACGGAACAACTGCGGGCTGCTCGCTGGTCTCCTCTGACGACTCCTATCCCATTCGGAGTAGGGAACTTCATACACAAGTGTTCCACCGACACTATGGCCTTGAGGTTCTCCAGTGCCGGCCTCTCCAATATGATGTTGTGCGCACAAGTGAGTCTTACCACGATGAATTCCACGTCAAGTTTGCGAATGTTAGGGCTCGTGCCTATCTCCACTGGTAAGACCACTGACCCTTCCGTCTCCACTGAATCACCCGTAAATCCAAAGAGTGGGGTACGTACTTCTTTGAGCTGGTTCCTAGGTATCCCTAACTTGGTGAAGGTATCGTAATACATCACATTGACTGAGCTTCCCGTGTTGACTAAGATGCGACGGACAATGACATCGTTGACGTCCATCTCAATCACCAGGGCGTCACGATGGGGTAACGGGCCCTTTGGGAGGTCATCATCAGAAAAGGTGATGGCCTCCTGTCTCTGTTTCTTTTCTCTGGGAAGACTCACCACTTCTCCCACGTATAGCTGTCGGCTCCACTTCTTTCTTTCCGTGGGCGTGTCAACCCCTGTGGGTCCACCATAGATAAAGTGTATGGTGTGTTTCTTTTGTCGTCTGGGCGCCACCTCGGTTTCTTTCTCGCTATCATTCTACTTAGATATTTGGTCGTGTTCTCTTTTTTTGGCGTTCGAGGTGGACGGTTCGGTGCCATCCTCATTCCTCCAGACATTTTTTGGTGGATTGAGTTGCGGTTGTTGCTGCCGCTTGGATCGCTTGACGAAACGTCGGAAGTAGCCCTGCTGGATGAGTTCTTCTATTTGTCTCTTCAAAATGTGACACTCATCCGTATCGTGGCCGGCTTGCCTAAGAAACCTGCAGTACTTTGTTTGGTCTACATTTGGGGAGACCTTCATGCACTCCTCGGGAAATTCTACCATTCCCATCTCCTCAGCTTGCTTTAGGATGACACTGACAGGATGGGTAAGAGGAGTTAAATTACGCAAGGGGACCAGACGAGGTCGTTCGTGGTCTCGGCCTTTCCCTGCGGCAGGGTGGTTTTGTTTATTGAAGCATAATCATCATTTACGAAGACTCTTCGGAAAAATGGTCCATCCATGTTGTTTATTGAAGCAAGTTCGCTTTCGGGATCCATGGAACACCTTCGACAAAAAAAAAAAAAAAAAAAAAAAAAAAAGAGAGAGAGAGAGAGAGGAAAAGCGGGCAAGGCCGTCGCACACGCCTCGGCCACGGATTGGACGAGGCTCACACGCCTCGGCCACAGATTAGTCGAGGCGCACGTCTCGGCCTTCAAAAAAAAAATAAAAAAAAATAGGCCGGAGCCT